>NW_013953036.1:206320-208979 GCF_001266775.1 Austrofundulus limnaeus
TAAATAAATCTGCACCTGTAAATACTCACCTGTGGATACTCACCTGTTGGACCTCCTCCTCCAAGTTTCATCTCCTTCTCCAACCCGTAAGCCATCTCTTCAACTACTTACCTGTCAAAAACCAATACTGGAAAATCTGCCCATTTCTCATCTCTGTAAAAACTCTGTTTTAGATCCCGTCCCCAGTTCCCGGCACCTGTATAAATAAAATCACTTACCTTTTGTATTCATCGTTTCCGTCTCTGTTTGTCAATAGTATTTAATCACGTTGACCTCATCCTGAAAACCTGATATTATCTAGATGGATTTTTCTCACTAATAACTTTATATTTCATTAGTTTCAAGATATTTCGAGTTGAAAATAAATCACACTCCATAATTATGTTGACAATAGGCTATTAAGTTTGAACTGGAATTATATTTTAAATGTAACTAATGACATAAATTAATTAGGTTAAATTAAAATGGCTTTAAATGCTGTTGTATAACACTACAATATTAATATGAAGATCACAAACTGCATTAATTGAAGTTTGGAGACATTTTAAAATGCGTCTTTTCAGATCCGCATCTGACACCTACGACGGTCGGGGCTGGGGTGGGCGGGGTGGAGACTGCCAGGCGGTGGTGGTGGTGGGGGCAGTGGTGCTCGACTGTTCTTCTTCTGAATAAAAAAAAAACTATGTAACACAGGTGTTTACACTTAAATTGAAAATATTTGACCAAAGAAAAACTGGAGCAGAGAGAGATGAATATGTTTTAGATTTTATTTCTGTCACTGTACACAACATTAACAGCAGTAGTTATTTCATTCCATTCTTTGGCTTTAGCTGGTCTGACGCTGCTAAAAAGGACAGATGTTCTTTCCTCGATCTCGGAGAGCAGGACTTCAAACTCGTAAAGTTCTTCTTTTTACTGTTCGCTGTCATTTTCATGAATGGACACTTCCTGATATCTGAGGCAGGAAACATAGCCTTATATGGTGTTTTTGKGGTGGTAATTATGCTAATCTTCTCTCCTTGTGAACGAGCAGCTGGATACAAACAGGTGGAAATCATCATGTTTACGCAGCTCATTTACACACTTTTCCTGAAGATGGAAGAGTTTGTTAAATCTGACGTGATACGAATCCTTTATACAAACAAAAGTAAGAGAAATTTAAGGTAAGAATATGAACATGTCCTTGCATGAGGCCCAGACTCACCAGCTGTGTATGGGAAGAAACTCATGCCAGCGGAAACTGAATTTGGATTGCTCAGATTGACTTTCACTTTTAGTTGTATAATTCAATTTCAGTTCCAAACTTAAGATTTTTGTCACACATCCAGGTCTTTGAGAAAGCCAGCCAGAGAAATCAAGCACAGATCCACAGATTTACGTTTCACGTCAGTGAAGCTTCCCTTCTGTAATGTGACAGAATTGTTGTAATCCACTTAAAAGTGAAATAAAAATAAAAACAGTCAGTTATTTTATTTCAGCAAGGAGTAGAGAACTTATTTCTAGGAGAGCATGTTGAAAGTTTGGTTATTTGAGTTATTGATTTTTTAACGTCCTACAGGCTCTGAGATGTAAAATTCTGATATCCTCCAAAAACAGACTTTTTGAAAAAAATCTGTGAGATTGCCCTATAAGTTCGGATAACTACAAAATTAGAGAAAACCCATGTAAATTGTAAACATTTTGTACAACTTGACATGTAGGCTACACAAATTGGAAAATAAGGTAGCCTATTTGTTATAATTCCCTTGTTTCATCTTGTTCCTCTCAGAGTTTCTACATTGATCTGTCTGAATTCAAATTCATTTCAAAGTGACTCTTACTTTACTATTCATATTATTTTCTGCAGGTTAAATGTTGCATTTGTTCAACAGAACTTTCCTATTCAAACAAAACCTCCTCTTCATTGTTGAGCCACTGTAGGGCCAAGCATGAGAATGAAATCCCAGATACACCCAGGATAAACTCATTTATACAGCCATTCTACAACTTATTCACAGTTGCTTTATCTATCTATCTATCTATCTATCTATCTATCTATCTATCTATCTATCTATCTATCTATCTATCTATCTATCTATCTTTAACCATTAAGCTTCCAGGAAGCAGATGCTGCAATCCAGCCTCATCTGTGCTGTGTGAGAGGGGGTTTTCTACAGCTGGAGAAGTTCCATCAAAGAAGCACAACAGACTCAGTTTCAAAACATTGGAAAAACTTTTTTAATAAAAGTTTATATATACATAAAAAAAACAAAACAATCCTAGTCCACAAGCAACCTCATTTGTGACACGCTTGCTTGGATTTTCATGTTATGATACATGTTCACATTATTTATAGACTGTATCTAAAAATAGCAAAAATGTTTTAAATTTAAATGAAGATATGAAATAATACAATATAAAATATAATGACTTAAATTATATTACTGTAGGTCATCACATTAGCATCAGTTGAGTCTGTCAGCTAGGTTGCTTGTAGGGATTTTTAAGGTCCAGCAGGTGTCAGTATTCAGTGACACAGTATCAACATATACAGTATATATATAAAAATAAAAAAAAATTCCCCTCACCCTCCACGGGTGGTCTCTTTCATCCTCTGAGCTCGGGTCCTCTACCAGAGGCCTGGGAGCTTGAGGGTTCTGCGCAGTATCTTAGCTGTGCC
>NW_013953036.1:209822-211758 GCF_001266775.1 Austrofundulus limnaeus
CGAAGCACTAATAATGTAGACTACTTTGGTTCATTTCGGAGCTTGCTGGGGGTGGTTATAACGTCTTAATGACCTAAAGACATAATGCTTAATATCTCAAAAACTATAACAGCACAAACGCTCATTTTAACTGCACAAACCTGCACAAACGAAGCACTAACCAATCCGCTTACTAGTTTTTATTTTTTGTGTGGGTGGGGTGTCAGCTTCACACAGCTGCCAGCCTCATCAGCAGGATCCAGGTCAGGTGAGTAATTGATGACTCCGCCCATGCCTCTAAGGCTCTGAAAGGTGAGTGAAGAGAACACAAACACATTCTCCACATGGCCAAAATATATTTCAACATTCAAGCCTCTTCCACTCCTTCAGAGCGAGTTTTCTCCACAGCAAGGGATACAGTCAGTGTGGAGGCTTGGTTTCCATTTATAAAATAGAATACCTTTTATTTATTTTCACTCCATCCTCTTTTGCTTATTTGATTTAAACTCATTTTCCTTCCATGGACCTCCATCACACAATCTTTCTTGAGAGGAAATGACATAAAGAGGAATATGTGGAGCTGGTTTTTAATTTGTGCAATAAGACAAAACAACTAGACTGTTGTAGTTCTCAAGAGTTTTTGCTTTAAATAAATTTACTCCACTCGAGTCTTGCTGGGCCACAACAAGGAGGCCCGATTAGGTGTTGTTGGTTTAGCAAGCAAGGTCTACCCAGGAAGTTCATAATATATCCAGTGTGCAGTCCGGACTTCCCTCTCCCCCAGTCACTTGGGCCAGCTCATCTGGGGGAATCCCAAGGCGTTCTCAGGCCAGCTGAGAAACGTAGTCCCTCCAGTGTGTCCTGGATCTTCCTCTGGGCCTCCTCCCGGTGGGACATGCCCGGAACACTTCATCAGTGAGGCGTCCAGGAGGCATCCTAACCAGATGCCCGAGCCACCTCAACTGACTCCTCTCGACGTGGAGGAGCAGCGGCTCTACTCTGAGTCCCTTGTGGATGACTGAGCTTCTCACCCTATCTGTAAGGGAGAGTCCACCCTGCGGAGGAAACTCATTTCGGCCGCTTGTATCCACAGTCTTGTTTTTTCAGTCACTACCCAAAACCCATGACCATAGATGAGGGTAGGAACGTAGACCGACCAATAAACTGAGAGCTTCGTCTTCCGGCTCAGCTCCTGCTTCACCACGACAGACCGGTACAGCACCCGCAGCACTGAAGACGCAGCACCAATCCGGCTTCCGATCCTGTTCCGCCCGTTTCAGCACGTCATCACAGCCACTTCTCTCTGCTGTTTACAGTCTGGAGCATCGTAGCATACTTTGTTGTAATGATAATAAAAATGAAGCACAATATTCAAAAAGAAAAAATAAGTAGGTCCTCTGGATGGGCTGGTTCTTCTTTAGTGAAATGTTTCGTCTCTCATCCAAGAGACTTCTTCAGTCTGATAAGTTTCAGGTGAACTCAGCCTTAAGCACAATATTGATTTTGGAAAATTGCATCTCAGGATACATATGAACCTTATTGTCGGACCAAAATGTACATTTTCTTCATAACCGGAGCGATTACAGAGAAAACGTTTTAGCTGGTAAGATTATTTCGATCGCTCACACATACACACACATACTGATCGTAATAAGTTACAAATCTTAACACATAGACCAAACTTAGATGTGAACAAAACAACGTGAGTTGTTCTTCAGCTTACCTGGACAGATGACAACAGTGTTCAATCCCAAAAGGACTGAAGTGAGAAGTAGTAAGTATTGGAGCTCAGCAGACACTGTTTCACCCGGTGCTTGTGTAGCACCTTTAATGTGGCTACAGTAAATAGTTATACTTGAGACCAGTACTAGGTTCGGCTATGGGAGCAGATAATAGATGTAAATGTAATAATGACCACAGACCAGTGAATAACTTTGAACTGCCGGCTTATTATTTA
>NW_013953036.1:213797-215635 GCF_001266775.1 Austrofundulus limnaeus
CACTATAACTTTTCCTAGAAGTGTTTGCTGGTTTTAGTCTAGCCAGATGGCTTTGAAGCTCAGTAATTTGTACTTTTAACTCTGTGACCAGATCATTTTGAGAAGTTGCAGGTTGGGCTGATTTTTGTGGCTTCAATCTAGTCAGTTGACTCTGCAGCTTGGTTATTTGTGTTTGCATATCAGCAAGATCAGTTTGCATTGTGGGTTCACAGGTATTTGGGGTAGCAGCAATAGTATGAGAAGCTACTTTTGGTTTGGCAGCAGCAAAGTGTTTTTTCATTCTGCTCTCTTTTGCAGTATGTTTGTCCTCTTCAACTCTCAACTGTAGCAGTAGCTCAGTGAATGAAGGTGGTTTGTCCTTTTTTCTTTCGAGTTGAAGCTCTGCCAACAGGGCATTATCCCAACAACCCCGGCAGAATTGACGCAGGAGGTGTCGGTCTGATTCACTAGCCACTGCCCCGCCTCTGCTCAATGCTTTGCAGAGAACTGTCTGCAAGCGGTGAAGATAATGAGAGGGCTTTTCGCCTGGGTCTTGGAATGTATTAAGAAATTTAGCGAAAAGCTCATCACCATCTTCTACGGTGCCGAAAGCTGAATTTAACAGTTCAAGGTAAGCGGTTGGCAATGCTTTAGGCCCCAAGGGTTTTACAACATTGGCAGCAGGTGGACCTAGACTGTCTAAAATCTTTCGTGAGCGTTGCAAGTCAGACAGATCAGAATCTTGAAGTATGAGCTCAACACTGTTGCGCCATGTGTCAAAGTCAGCCTCGTGACTGGGACAAGGTAGTTTGCCTGAAAACTGTCTTAGACGAAAAGAAGAACTCACATGTGAGACAGGAGTTTCATTTCGGACTATATGTTCCACAATCACTTTTTGCACCTCCGGATGAGAGATAAAGTTCTGGGGTATGTTGGAAGACAGATCATGTCCACGTTGGTCAGCTGTTTGAACTTCAGAGTCAGTGTTGCTTGAAGTAGTAAACTGTTCAAAAGGTTGGTTACTTTCTGATGCTGATTTCGTTATGTCACTTTGTGTTGCACGAAAATAATGCTCAGTTTCTGGGAACTTAGGGCTGCTTGCATCTGACTGAGAGCATTTAGACAAATGCTCGTGTAAGACAGCTTCAAATGATTTTCCGGTCAACTTGGCAATTTCTTGCAGTTCACAGAAGAAATGGTGGGTGGCCCTYTTTGTGACAGCTGACATGTACTCACTTGAAAGGGCTTTGATTTTATAGGTAACTTTGTTTGGAACCTCAAGTATGTAAGGGAGTAAAGGTTCAAGTGTTGTCAAGGCAGCTCCACTCTCATACTCCACGATGGCGTTTTTGTGGTAAGATGAAAGGGGATCATCTATTTTAAAGGTTCTCATAATTTTCCCATACTTGTTCAGAAAGTCCATTAAAGTTTCATCAACTTCTGTATCAGTAATCCCGCTAACAATAACTGAGTTTGGTACTTTGATGTTTTCTTTGTCAACAACTTCCATTTTGCCYGACTTGGCCTATTTTTATTTTTTTGGTCTGGGTCAGAAATAAATGTTTAGGTTGTGATTACTGCTCCTGGCTGGCTCGCCAATTCTGTAGCACCTTTAATGTGGCTACAGTAAATAGTTATACTTGAGACCAGTACTAGGTTCGGCTATGGGAGCAGATAATAGATGTAAATGTAATAATGACCACAGACCAGTGAATAACTTTGAACTGCCGGCTTATTATTTAGAAAAAAAAAATAAAATATAAAATTTTACAAACAGTTTACACACACACAACACAATTTCAACAAGAAAAATAAAACTGTTCCCTGGCTTTTCCTTTGAAATTTCAGCTATAAACCCC
>NW_013953036.1:216489-227585 GCF_001266775.1 Austrofundulus limnaeus
TAAATATGCTAACATAGCTTTCCATCTTAACAAAAGAAAATACATCATAAATAAAATTACTCACAGAAAGTAAAATGCTTTTTTTTTTTACTCACCAAGTCCAGTTCAGAAATATATAATATCTCCTGAAGGCAAGGACAGGTTGAAATTATGCAAAAACAACTCCTTTAGAAGACAAAAATATCTTTAGATAACATTATAGACTCTTTACGTTTTAGTTTCTCTTATTTTTTTCTCTTACACAGCAAAACTTCATCTGCTTCTCGCTTTTCTCCATCAGCCTCGTGCTTTTCTATAACCAGGAAGAAGAAACACCCGGTTGGCTAGAACTAGTCACATGGGTCACGATGCAACGTGACCCTTCAAAATAAGAGTCTTCACTGACAATACACCATTTTTAACATTGACAAAATAGGACTAGATTTTTTAAAGCTTTTTAAACACAAATATTATAAACATAAAATATAGCTTTTCTGACACTTGTTTTCACAGTGTTTTTTGAAAGTTTTTCTTAACTGTGTTGATCTTTTTATTGTTCATCATTTGCCATGTGTTTTTATGGCTACTTTTATAACAACTCATTTTCATTGAGGGCTATTTTGACCAGGGTTACACCTGTTTCCTTTGTTGCTGCCGACAGCCTGCAGGAGTGGGGGGGTCTCGGTGGTATCTGAAAATCCATTTCCTCAAAGGTATTTTTAATCTGAAAAGGGCTGCAGTGAGGAGTAATATTAGGAGCTCAGCAGTCAAGGTTTTCCTGCTGATAGCCTGCAGGAGTCGCAGGGCTGACCAGTTGGTGGGGGAGATGTGCTCTATGATTGGGAAGCTGGGTTCAGAGACACAGCCGGAAGAGCTGATCCCAAAAGGCGGTTCTAAGCCCAACCGGTCATTTTTGCTCCCCTGCCTGACTGCCTCGGGACACTACAGGGTTTCTCAAACATGCATGAATGAGTCAAAGCAAGACTCTGGTCATGTTTTCGATGAGAAGATAACATTATAACATGATAAAAAGCTCAAAAAAGTTGATTTTACATGAAATTGCCCTTTTAAATAACTGCAATGTTACAATACAAGGAGTTGGATGTTGGCTTGATATATTTGTTAATTTTTTTTATATTGAGAAATAAATACTGTAAATTAAAAATATTGAGAGTTTATTAACAATAAACAACAAATACAAAAAGTACAGAAAATCGGTACCGCTGAATACGGATTCCCAGGTAACAAATATTGGTACCGAAATGCCAAATGAGAAAGGAACCCATCCCTATCCATATCTCCTCTTTGTCTTCTTTTTGTCTTTTAACTGGCAGCTGCATTATTAACATCTTTAAACCACCATTCCAACTGTGCCTCTTCTGGAAATACCTATACCTCTAATGACGTCATTCCTAATCTTTGTCATTTTCCAAGTAGAACCTCAACATTTTCAGGTCTGCCTTTTCTGGTTCTGTCCCCTGTCATTTTGTCAATGCTTGTTCATACAACTCTTTTGTATATTTTTCCTTTGATGTTAGCTGCCAAGTTTTTATCACAACTCCTGACACTTCTTATTTCAACCCATCTTGCCTGGACTCTCTTCTGCACCTTTACCGCTCTCCCCATTTTCTAGCTCAGTCAACTCAAAGCTGCTTTTGTACCTGGAAGCAAACTTTTATAAAGATAGTAAACAGCCAAAAACCCCATATAAAAAGACATTTTTCATGGAGGAATCCATCTGTAGAAAAGTGTAGCTTTCACCAGGAGAAATTTATGTACAAATAACAGCAGATCGGATTTTATTTATTTATTTATTGTTTTGGTTTTATTTCAGAGTGTAAACTCCAGCAAGAAGGAAACTCGTGCAGTGATTAGACAATTTTTGCATTTCCAATTAGAATACAAAGATCTGCTGATCTTATCACTTAGATGGCTTTAATGCATTCTGTTATCTTTTATTTCTTTTTTATTGCCTTGTTTCTTTTCGTTATTTGTATCTGCCTTATATTTGCATTTTTTTGCAAGTTGTTATTACGTTGTCACAAGGTTGTCAAAAATATGGGGCTTTTTTATATGCAAGGGTATGATCTTGATATAATGAATCAGATTGAACTTATTTCTAATTAGACTGAATTACTCAGCAAATCATTTAACTGAATTTGAACCACTACAATAGAATTGAGTTATACTTAGATTTACTTGGACTAGATGCTCCATCACTAGATTGGAAATAATTGGAAAAATTTTGGATTAAATATCATAATATATATAATCAGATTAAACTGGATTATATTTGGATAACAGTGATATAACAGGGATATAATGGATTAATAACTAATTTTAGTTGTAATTACTACAATAATAAAAGGACATAAATCCTTAAGAAGAATTTTGGAACTGTAGAGCTCCAAATAATTACATTTGATATGTTTAATTTATATAATTTCGTCATAAATTGACATCAATTAGATCTGTTTTTGTTGTACGGGTTAATACTAATCAAGTATAACAAAGTTAGAAGAATAATTTCCGGATACATTTTTTCACAATAAAACACTAAACGTGACTTTTCCTTTAAGTTTGGAAATTTGTGCTAATATTTTATAAACAAGATAATTATACTTCCGGTTCTGTTATATTCTTTATCCGCTAGCTCGATAGAACTAGGGGTCAAAGCAAGCGAAGCTACAATTAACCAAGGTGCATAGCAGAACAAAATGAGAGCTGTCGTTTGAGTTCATGTTCTTTCATCCTTGAACAGACACAGGGACGGTACACTGGATATGTTATGAACTTGTCATTTTCCCACTGGGAAGACCTTGCGGGCTAAACCAACAACAGCTAATCGGGCCTCCTCGTCGTGGCCCAGCAAGACTCGAGTAAGTTGGAAGCGGACTGCCAAACTTCTGCTTTCTCCAGTGGCTCTCCGCAGGGCCCGGGGCTTCTGTCACCGGCCCTGTGGATGAGGGAGCAAATCAAGATCCAATCATTCCGCAGGTGAGATAAGCTCGATGACATAAACGGCCTAATTTTGTTCATTAGCGGTTTCAATGCTCGTGCAGCAAAGACAAGCTTTGATTAGCTCTGCGGCTAGGACTTAACTTTAGCATTAGCTTGATAACTTCCCTGGCCTGACAGCTAACTGTGGACTCGTTTGACGTTTCTGGCGTAGCTTTCTAAATGGACGATTTAAAATATTTCTGTAGTATATCATCTGGTGTTTTTAAATTAGCTGTAAAGAAAGCAAAAATGTTTATAAAAGTATATCTTGGTTTTGTCTGTAATGCAAAACTGACTAGCAACAGTTGCTAGCTTCCGGGGGCTCAAGTTTAATTAAAGCTTAACAAATGTCTTCTACCTATTTCCTTAATATTAGTAAAACTTAATTCTTGCATTTATATTGTATTTATTAACATACATGTAATAAAAGGTTATCATTAATCCAAAAATAATATTTATCTGTATATAGAGTTTTATTTTGTTTGTAATAAAACGCATTTAATACACATTGATTGTTGGGTTTAGTTTTAGGTTCTGAATGTTATTTTGCAACATAGTTTGTCCCATGTTGTATGATTGTAATGCAACTTCACAAAATCTTAGTTTTCATAGTTATATTTCTATGTCTTTATATGCTTGTGTACAGTTTTAGCTTCCTTCCATACCAGTAAACATGATCAGAAACAACCTTTCAGCTTTTGTTTTAGTGTGAAACTTGATTTAGGAAGAAAACTCATTATACCAGTGGAGAGTAACAGAATGTGTCAAAAAGAAAAATAATTATGCCCCTCTGATTTTTATTTAAGCAAATATCTATAAAAGTCCAGAGTTCTGTGCTATTTGATACAAATCATCATCAGACTGAAGCCTTAGTTAAAAATTCATTTTTGGGGGGGGATTTTTATTTTTCCATAGTGTTTCCAAAACCTGCCCTGTCCTCAGAATGGTCATTTGCATTTCTCCCCAGACTTGTCATGTTCTGCTGAGGGTAAATACAGCTACTTTGAACACTATTGTTGCTGTTGTTAATACCAACAGAAAAACAGGATGCAGAAGCAATTTGGTAAAAACAAATTACTTTGTTACTCATTTATGGGAATCTAGATGCTTGCAAGGGTCTTAATTGCTTATTAAATAACTAATCATTTCATTATGCCCACCACTAACACTGGATGCTTTGTAGGACAGCTCCTAATTTTCCCAGGAGTGGATGACTCCGCAAATTTACCCAAAGGTTAGACTGTGCAATGTTTAGAAAAATAAGCTCTGTCTCAGACCCTTCAAGACTCAGCAGGTTAAAGGTCATGACAGGACTGATAATTTTTGACTAGACAACCTGCCATGTGTTTTTTTTTCCTTAAAGGGGCAATATTATGTGTTTCTCAGGCATATATTTAAATTCTATACCATATTAAAATAACTAGGTCACCTTCAGTTGTTATTAAAAGGCTGTTTATATGTTTAAATAGAAAATAAACTTGACTTCTCATCATATCTGTTTCTAAATGCCTTGAAATTGGCCCGGGTCTCTTTAAGAACCTCCTTCCGCTTTTGTCCCAGCCATTTCAGCACGGGCCGGTTGAGTGTGGCTGTGTCTCAGTTCATGGGCTGGGCCCTCATGAGCATGTAGCCCAGCTGGGCCACGTGGGCCAACGTCTTCCCTGGGCCTGATAGGCTGCTTAAAACAGCCATGAAATGAGACGGTCTACCCTTCGCCTGACGGTAGCTTTACGCAAGTTTACGTGACTACTTGCTACCTCATTACCATAGTGATCAGTTTCATGTCAGACCTAAAATGCATTGGGATGTGTATTTACACGTCTTTTTTACTGGAAGAATAACCTCACAGTTAAAACATTACACGTAAATAAATAAAAAAACATCATTAATTCGGGTTTAGCTCCAGTATCAGTGCTTGTAGTTGCATTTTTTTATTTAACATCATATTGCAGCATAAATTTCAACAGCTAAGTTGCTAAACTTACATTTAAAAAGAAATTCTTCAGTCTGTGGTGAATTTCTGAACTGCGCCGACTTGTAAAAAAAAAAAAAAGAAAACTCTACCGTCTGTTTAGTTTGCTGCCCATGCATTGAATCCTGGGATATCCTCAGACGGTGAGGATACACAGATTTCGAGAGTTTGTCGGCCGCATTCCACAGCTGCATGATGAGGAGCCTTCGAATTTGGACAGTACTCTGCGCCGGGCGGTGACATATGCAGCCGACAAATGTGCACTGATGAGGACCCTGCCTATGATATGAGACACAGCCTGTGTGTGCTTTGTGATGAGGAAGCTGGGCTCAGAGATACAGCCTAGAGGAGGAACTAATCCCAAAGGGCAGTTCTAGGCCCAACCAGTCATTTTTGCTCCCCTGCCTGGCTGCCTCAGGACACCACAGGATTTCTCAAACATGCATGAATGAGTCAAAGTAAGACTCTGGGCATGTTTTTGATGAGAGGATAACATTATAATTGATTTTACATGATATTGCCCCTTTAAACAGAATGTTGGAGCAAAGTTTTGTCATTTTTGTGATTTATACTGTTTTGTGAATGAATCACAGTCTTATGACAGATCTGCTGATCAGTCAGCAACTTGTGCTTTTTAGCTTGTGTCCACATCAAACCTTCATGGTAAGATTTATGCTGTTTTCTTTTTGTTGCAGGAGAAAGGAATCCCCTTGATGGGAGAATCCTCTGTCCTGGCCTCCTGGGTCAATCGCAGTGCCATGATGATGGGTATGTGTAATATGTTGTAACTGTTGGCAATGAGCCAAATGAGTCTTTACCAAACCTACAACTTTAAAGCTTTTTATTTCCCTTCCATGACAAAGGCTCTTTGATTATTTTGTTTTCATCGTTTCTTTTATTATTTGCTTGAGTGTAAGTGGTAAATAATAAGCAGCTGATGGGCTGGACCGATGTAAAATTTGTGTTAGTCTTTGCAATAAAATGCCAAAGTGAAGGCAATGCTCTTTTGTTATTGCAACAAATTTACCATAGATAGTAACTCTAGTAATCTAGTTTAATTGAATGAGATCACTTTAAACAATAAAATATATTCATTAATCCACAGATGAGCAGGAGGCCCTGAATTCCATCATGCAGGACTTGGCCGAACTGCATCGCTCCAGCCGTCCTGCCACGTTCCTGTCGGACCTGGGCAAACCCAAAGTCTCCTCACCCAAGAACCAGGTAACCACTAGGAGTTGGACAAGAAAATGGCAAACACAGGTCCGTGACCACAAAATCTTTTTGCTGAATCTTGCTGAGTTTGACTTTGTTTCCACAGAACGATGTGAGAGTGAAATTTGAGTTCAAAGGAGAGAAGAGGTGAGATTATGTTCTTTCAAAGCAGATCAGCTGCTGCAGCCTCTTTACCTCTCTTCTTCTATGCAGGATCCTGCAGTTTTCTCGACCTGTCAAGCTGGAAGACCTGAAGACAAAAGCTAAAGTGGCTTTTGGTCAAACAATGGACCTTCACTACACCAACAATGAGGTACAAGGCTGGAAGCTTTAGTAACACACAGCCAGTAATAATACTACAATAATAAAAATGTAATATGTACACTGGGCTTGGTTCTTCTTGCAGTTGGTGATTCCTTTAACAACCCAGGATGATCTAGACAAGGCTGTTGAGCTGCTGGATCGCAGTGTTCACATGAAGAGCCTGAAGATCCTTCTGGTGCTTCAGGTCAGTGGCTTTCACAGTTTGTTAATCCAGATTCTTTGGCTTGTCTATCATATATTCCTGCAGAGAAATATTTCACCAAAAGAGTTCAGGTTTTTCTGAGTTTCAGAAAAGAATATTACAAGTGTTAAAGTTCAAAAGAACACTTGAAGGATTTGGGTCGAAGGAGCAAAACTAATTGATCGACCTAACTAATCGAATAGGACCTCAAAATGTTAATTTTTTTTTTACCAGTTAAAAATACAGTTTTCTTGTGGTCCAGACAAACTTGAATTTTTACACTTTGTAATTTTTGCACAGTCAGAATCATAAAAATTGGATTGTATATCAGTGATGGAAGGTCCTGTGGCTTGAGTCCAGATTTACCTCGTTCCAGAGGGATGGCTCATCATGGTACAGGAGGCACCTGAAGTGATGCATCTATCATGCTTAGTGCCTACTGTACAAGCCTGGGTGCATTGCTATGATTAGGGCTTCAATAGTTGGTGTGGTCTAGGTTCAACAATGTCATGTGCACAAAGATTGAAGTCAGCTGACTACCTAAATATACTGAGTGACCAGATTATTCTATCAAAAAATTTATTTTCCCTGATGATACAGGCATGTTCCAAGATGGTAATGGCAAGATTCATCGGACTCTGATTGTGAAAGACAGGCAGGGAGCATGAGGCATAATTTTCTCACATGGATTGGCCACCACAGAGTCCACACCTGAACCCCTCTGAGAATATTTGGGATGTGAAGAAGAAGAATTTGCATAGTGGGCTGAATCTCCTATCATCAGTACAAGATCTTGGTGATTAATTATTGCAACTCTGGACAGATAAAAAGCTGCGACGTTGCATTTGCTTGTGGAAACAATGCCACAGCGAATGCGTGCCATCATCCAAGCTAAAGGCATTCCAACAAAATATTAGTGTGTAACCTTTTTTTGGTCAGGCAGTGCATCTTGCAACATTACAGTGACTCCACAATAAGAATGCAAAACTAGTTTTATCAAAATCTACAAAATTGTTTTTCATCAAAGCTAAATACAAATTTTGGGAGGTTTTGAGTTGTTTAAAGAAAAAAAAATCTTGGAGGAAAACTGCATGAAATTTGTTCTTTTGTTTTTTTATTTTTTGACATCAACAGTCTGTTCTGTTTCTCCAGAACTCTTCCTCTAACATGGACCTTTTACCATCCCATGAGGAGCTGGACAATACAGGATTCAGGGTGACAGGTGAATATTGTATCTTTATCTTTCTTCTCTGAGATACAATTACATTTTTTAAATTATTTTATCCTCAGTTCCTGTCACATACAGTAGATGTGTCTGAGTTTCTCATTTACATGTTAATTTTATTCTCGTCTTACTCAGGTTCTCATTCAACCGACCGCAGCTCTCCTCCTCCAGGATACATTCCAGATGCTCTCCAGCAGGTGGCGAGGAACGGCTCCTTCACCAGCATCAACAGTGAGGGGGAGTTCATTCCTGAGAGCATGGACCAGGTACCAACACAGGAGGGTTGTGTAGTGTTTAAAAACGAGGAAAAGCTAAAAACTGCACCTTTTTAAATTAGTTAATTTTCTTAAAACTGATCCAAATCCTGTGTGTTTTTATGTTGTGAATAGCTTAAAATTTAAAGAAATTTACAGGGAATTAGGCTCTTCTTTAGCACGACAGCTCAGTGGTTGGCACCGATGCCTCACAGCAAGAAGGTCCAGGTTTAGCCCTGGGGTCGTTGTGTGCAGAGTTTGCATGTTCTCCTTGTGTTTGCGTGGGTTTTCTCCAGGTACTCCGGTTTCTCCACAAACCAAAAAACATGTAATATAGGTTGACACCAGGCTCCCTTGAAAACAAGATCTGTGGTCTCAGTGGGATTTACCTGGTTAAGTAAACGATAATTTAGTTAATTTTTTTGATGCTAACATGAGTAAACAAGTTAAACTCAATCGAAATAATCTGAAATCTAATAAAAATTATAATTTTTGATAGTCTGAATTTCTTTGCATTACTTTTGTCCTTCAGATGTTGGACCCACTGTCTATGAGCAGTCCAGAGAACTCTGCGTCAGGGAGTTGTCCTTCTTTAGACAGCCCACTGGACAGGTCAGGACAACGTAATAAAACATACACCTTGTTGTCCATAAAGTATTAAGAGCATTTCATTTTAAAATGTCTGCATTCCATGACAATATTCTCACAAGTTTGAAATACGTCTTCCATGTTTTTTTTTCTTCTGGATTTCTTTAGTGACTATCCTAAATCAAGGATGCCCAGAGCACAGAGTTACCCTGACAACCATCAAGACTTTCCAGGTAAATTTAAAGGCTTTTTTTATTTTTATTTTTTTGTACAGTCTTTCTTGGAAGTCTTTGTATGTTTGACCTTTACCCTCTTTTGCACAGTGCCCTGACTTGGTTTTGTATAAATAAACTCAATTGAACTGTTTTGAATTTCTGCTGCTTGGATGGAAAGAAAGCACATGTGCATGTGGTTAATTGCAACTTTTGTATAAGACACATTTTTTCAGACAATCTGTACAAATCAGAACTTAATGAAACTATGTGTAATCATCATTGTAACTAGTGCTGGGTGGTATACTGATTCATACCGAATACCGTTTTTTTATTTTTGTTATGTTTTGAATTTTCAGAATACCGACATACCGGTTTAAATAGCCTGAACACGTACAGAACTTTTCGTCACAGCTGCCAGTGAACTGTTTTTTCCGGGGGGACATTTTTCCTCCCTGCACCGCTATGTGTGTTAGCATGCTAATGTTATTGTTGAGCAGTTTGTTGCAGCGACGGGTGGCGATTCCGCTGCTTATGTTGACTGACATTAAAAAATGTCCCGATTTCACCGTTGCTGAATGTAGTAAACACCTCTTCAGTGACGTGCACAGTTAGATTAAACAAGCAAATTTAATATGGAGACATGGAGACGCATGGAAACTTTAGCGTGGTTCTGTTGTTGAGGATGATCAGTGGGTGTTGTACAGTTACCCTGAAGCTAGAGTGTTTTTGCAAGGTAACAGTTTAGTTGCAATAAAGACAGCAACTTATGTTGACAGTACACATGAATATTCAAAGTTTGTAAGGCTTTTATTATGAAATGCCACATCAGATGTTGCCCAAAGTTGCTGAGGATGATCAGTGGGTGTTGTACAGTTACCCTGAAGTGAGAATGTTTTTCGGAAACTAACAGTTTAGTTGCAATAAAGACAGCAACTTAAGATTTGTCAAATATAATTTTTAATATAAATTTGTTTTTACGGGGTTACAAAATCTCAGCTTTTATTTTGAAATTAACTCACAAGTGTTACTACCATAATACTTGTTAGCGCACAACACAGTCTTCGTTGGAGTGCAGGCTGGCTGTGCAGGGAAACAGCGACACAGACAGAGTAAAAGAGAAAAGTTAGTTTGTACATTTTATTATCAGCTGACCTGTGATGAAAAGAAAAACACCGTGATATACCGTGAAACTGGTGTAAATGTTGAAAATACTGTGATATAAAATTTGGGTCATACTGCCCAGCACTAATTGTAACCTTTCTGACAATGCCAAAAAAAATCACTTCAGTTTGATTTCCTATACATTAATTTGTTGTTCTACAGAATATGACAACCCTGTGTTTGAGAAGTCGGGAAAAGGAGGAACGTATCCTCGCAGATACGGCATTCCCTTTGGCCTTCAGGATTACAGCGATGGAAGGAAGACATTTCCTCGGGCTCGACGAACGCAGGTTCACAGTTTCCGCTCTCCAGTCAGTTTTAGTCCGACAGAGCAGTCTCCCAGCACCAGCAGCGGCAGCAGCGTCTTCACTCCCGACTTGGAGGAGGCCCCCGGGCCTGCCAGGAGGCGCCGAGGCAGCGACATAGAACCAAACCCCAACCCACCTACCGCACCAACCCTCTCCGTCATGGACATCAGCCCCCCCAGCCGCTGTGAGTCCCCTTCTAGCATTTGTCTGGGTGGGTAAAAAAGCGGGTAAACATTGATTTTAGTCTGTAATCTCCTTACTTTTAGCTCCACGGGCTCCAACTAACTGGCGGCTGGGGAAGCTTTTGGGTCAGGGGGCATTCGGGCGGGTTTTCCTGTGTTACGATGCAGATACTGGACGGGAACTGGCAGTCAAACAGGTCCAATTTGACCCAGAGAGTCCAGAGACCAGCAAGGTTTGTGTCCGCTCTGCACTGGAGGAATAATTGTCTCTGATAAAAGAAATGTTCAGATATTTTACGTTTTTTAAAACCATTCAGGAGGTGAGTGCATTGGAGTGTGAAATACAGCTCCTGAAGAACTTGTGCCATGAGCGGATCGTTCAGTACTACGGCTGTCTACGAGACACGATGGAGCGAACGCTTTCAATCTTCATGGAGTACATGCCTGGAGTCAGTGCTCAGTCTAACTGTTTTTATTCACATAATTATATAT
>NW_013953036.1:227745-232382 GCF_001266775.1 Austrofundulus limnaeus
TTATTATTATTATTATTTAAAGGGGACCTATTATGCAAAATTCACTTTTTAAAGTTTTTTTACTCAACTTTGAGTATGTACTTCTTAAAAAAACATTCCCAGGACCAAATAAATGCACCCAGGGGCATATTTACTGTAAGTAAATGTATTTTTAATGTATATTAACGACAAGTTTTATATTTCCGTCATTCTGTTATGTCACAAGCCGTACGACAACCCACCGGAACCTGCGTTGAGCCCCTTACCTAGCAACCCCTGGGTGAGACTCCACCTCTTCAGTATAAAAAGCCGTCATGGTTGTTGTGCAATGTGCAGCTCATTTCACAACAAGTCTCCAATAGGGCAATGAGTAGAGTGTTGGACCTGAGAGCGGGAGACCAGGGTTCAAGACCGGCACGGATACAATTTAAATATTTATTTTCATTCGTTATGAACACGTTTTCTCATGTACCTCTATTGTTTAGCTTATTAAAGCCTTGTTAAAGCCTATTTGTTCGAGTTTCTGAGGTATTTTGACCGCTGCTGCTCCCTGCCCTGGTAACGGAGTGCAGAGCAGAGGAGGGGGAGAAAAAAAAGAAGCTGCGACCATGACTCTGCCTCTGGGTCTGACTCAGAGTCTCATATGGTTGTACAATGGAGCTTCTGCTATAATTAGCCATGCTAACGTAAACGCTGGCTTTGGAGGGCGGAGTTAATGTCAACAGATTTTTGGAGGGCGGAGTTAATGTCAACAGATTTTTGGAGGGCGGAGTTAATGTCAACAGATTTTTGGAGGGCGTTACCAACAGAGCTCATTAACATAAACAGCCTGAGCAGTCTGAACAGAAGTCAGAGCAGGCAGAACTAAAAAAATGGGAAATTTTATTATCTGAGAATTATTTTGTGCATTAAATTGAATGAACATGGTCTGGATAGCCCACAGACATACCATAAAAATTTCTAGGACCCATAATTGGTCTCCTTTAAGACACATGATTTTATTTTTAAACTAAACATATCATCCCTGTTGGTAATTCCTGACCTTTTGGAGCCTGTTTAACTCAAAATAGTTTGATTAGCTCTGTTCATGTGGCTCTCAGGGCTCTATCAAAGACCAGCTGAAGTCTTACGGAGCGCTGACGGAAAACGTGACACGGCGCTACACCCGGCAGATTCTGGAGGGGGTTTCCTACCTGCACAGCAACATGATCGTCCACCGGGACATTAAAGGTGAGCCGAACATCTTCTGTTCTTGGTTCGGACTAATTTACTGCAGAGGTAGACAGCGCTGAAAGTCTTCTGCACTCAGGGGCCAACATCCTGCGAGATTCTGTTGGAAATGTGAAGCTGGGAGACTTCGGGGCCAGCAGGCGGCTGCAGACCATCTGTCTGTCAGGAACAGGGATGAAGTCTGTGACAGGGACCCCATACTGGATGAGCCCAGAGGTCATCAGTGGAGAGGGGTACGGCAGGAAAGCTGACATCTGGTGAGACTTCACAGATACACCTGCTTTTAGTTAGATTCACTTCAATTGGTTTCAGTTTGACTCTGAAATTGACCAGATCTCAGACCAGTTGAAGGCCTGATTCTAGTGTTATGGCTTAGCGAGGTTATAATGTGGCTCTCACTTATTGTTAACGGGGTGGAGTGATACTGGCAATGGCCGCGCTGTAGGAGGGGGACATTGCCAGTATCACTCCACCCCCTGTTAACAATAAGTGTTAATTAGGTGTCAACGATAGCCATGTGATGTGAGTATCAGTCACATGGAGGCAGGGCTTAAAAGCCTGAATTTTGCCTGAAACTCTCAGACTGAAGAAGTCTCTTGGAGAAGAGACAAAACTTTTCATTAGAGAAGAACCCGTCCAGAAGACCTACACAAATTTTTTCTTTTTGATTTTTTACCTGGATTACTGAGATGCATCAGGACGTACCTCCCACCCGTAATTAGCATTTGGACGCGTGGGGACTGGGCATTGATCCCCACAATGCATGTTCAGTCCCCATGAGGCTGCTTTTTTTTGGGGAAAATTGTCGTCACRATGTAGGAAAAACAAGGCCACACACACACACTTTATGGATGTGGTTAAGTTTGTCATATTATACATGAATAAAAATGGTAATCTCACACCAGGATAACGGATAACTTCTCCAAGTTAAACCAGTTTTTAGTTCTTGTTTCCTCTCTGAACATCTCAGATAAGGATGATGGTGGATTTTCCCTCCTGTTTTTCTTCTCAGGAGTGTCGGTTGCACCGTTGTAGAGATGCTAACGCAGCGGCCTCCATGGGCGGAGTTTGAGGCCATGGCAGCCATCTTTAAAATTGCCACCCAGCCCACCAACCCGGTCCTGCCGGCTCATGTGTCAGACCACTGCAGAGAGTTTCTCAAACGGGTCTTTGTAGAGACCAAGCAGAGGCCATCTGCAGACGAGCTACTGAGGCACATCTTTGTACATTAACCTCAGAACTGAAGACCCACTCACCTGCAGGGCTACCAAATGAGTCTTTACCTGAACGAGTCAGCCCCGTCTCTGGGCCTGCCCCGTCCTCCTTCATGCTGAGACCACTTTGGTGCATGAGGGACCAGCTGGATGCAAGTGGGCTGTCTGTCACTGAGGACTTAATTTTTTGTTTATTTTCTCAGCTAGATGCACCTTAATTTCTGAACAGTGGCGAAGTTGAACACTTCCTCCTGAAAGTCGTTTTTTTATGTTTGTATAGTTTCTCTCTTAAAACCTTCAGGAGTGGGACGTGTATGTGTTGTGGACCTGCAGGAGCTGAGGCCCTGACCCTTCTATCTCACTGAGCTGTCTCCAGAATGTAACCTCCTGCCAAACTCCAGAGCGACTGAAGACCTGGACCTGCTGCTACAGATGAAACTGAATCACAGCGAAAGTGAAGTTTCCACTCTCCTGCCTTTGTCTGCATCTCCTCTTCGCTCCTCTTCATTCCCCACTTTTGCCTTGTGCCTTTTCTGTTTTTGAACCTGGTTTATGAACGATTCTGGACTTTTCTGTTGGCTATGTGTTGTTTTGCCTACTGGATAAACTGCCTTCACACCGTTAGCCCAAAACCAGCTGTCTTTTTATGCCTTTTCTGTAGCAGTAACTTTGGAGCTGATGTTTCTGATCCCAGATCAGCTCAGTCAGAGGGGAGCCAAACATCCCTTGGACCCAGATCGCTACTTCTGCTGAACCTTCTCAGATGAACTCTCCTCTGCTTCATGAAATGTTTAAACTGATATTTAAATTTAAACTCAGATTATGCAGAAGTGTGATGAAGTTTACATGACCCAACTTAAACATTTGGAAGATAATTTTATTTATTTAGTTGGGAATAACTGTAAAATAATAGTAAATACCTGTTATAAATCTGGTGAATTTTCTTGGACTTAACTGCTCTGAGGGAAGCAGGAAAGGAACATCTGGCAAGTGAGAAGCTTCAAACCACACTCTGATTTATTTCAAGCTTGCTTGTAGAGAGCGACGATGTTTGCCATCAAAGCAGTTTCTTTCAGTCTCCTCCTGCTCTGCTGCTGGAGTGGGTTCTTATCTGTTCTGCAACCCAGTATATGTTCATTTTCTCACCTCATACACTCCTACAGGTTAGACTTACATCTGAAGATGTTTACAGGATCTTATTTATCAGCAATTTTTGTTCCTGTCAAATTAAAAGCCTCAAATAAGCATCAGTTACAGCTGACGGCTCGATTAATTTGGGCTCGTGGTGAGCAGAGCACTGGTACTGAATGTGTTTAATAGTGGCCAATTAAAACACAAGCCTATTTGTGTTTTTTATTTATTTATTTTTTTTGTTTTAAATCTCCTTGGTAACATCTGATAGTTATATAGTTGTCACCAATCAGATCTTTTCAATCATAATTTAAAACCAGCTGATTAATAATTAAAACAGATGTATTGGATAGTTTATGCTTTTTAAAGGTGCAATCTGAACAGTTTTTCATGTTTTTGTGTCGGGAGAAGCTTGAAATGGTACAAAAACAGTTTTTTGTTCACGTATGAATTGTCTAAAGATTACTGGTAATTGTGGTATGTTTAAGCTTGTTGGTGGTCACCAGGTGACTGTAGTGTTAATAGCAGGAGGAAGTGAATTTCTGAAAGCACTTAAACTCAAGATAAAGGTTCAGATTTTGTTTATCTGAAAGATATCTGGTCAGATTGTGGAAACTGACACTGCATTTTAACAATTGTAGGCGTCCAAGCAAAAGTATAACACAGGAAGTCATTCAGATGAAATGTGTGTCAGCTTCTGATCAGACAAATTCTTAATCATGACCCATCTGCTGCAGGCAGGAGATAAAAACCTCCATGATGCACTATCAATGATTCACAGATACGCTGTTTTCTTCATTGGCTGTCACTAAAGCAGCTTGCTTAAACGTTTCTTTGCACATTTTCAAGACTTTTGTTTGTTTGTGTATGTGTGTGCGCTTGCCCCTGTGTGCACTGAAGGTCCAGTTAACCTATTCTGAATGTAATGCGTCATTTTCTCCTTCAGGTGGCCTCGTTCACCACAGTGGATGAACTCTTCAGTAACAGTATTTGTTTCCTGCTTGTAGTTCTTTTAAGCCACTGCTGCCACTGGTGTGTGTGTGTGTGTGTGTGTGTGTGTGTGTGTGTGTGTGTGTGTGTGTG
>NW_013953036.1:232898-234882 GCF_001266775.1 Austrofundulus limnaeus
ATATATATATATATATATATATATCACACCATTCTTGCATCTTATTGGATTGAACGCAGTCCATCACAGGACACAAGTCACTTCACACTCCAGCAGGACATAGCCATATGTTGCCTAAAATGAGGATGATCATGGCAGAGATGTGTCTGAAACGTAGTCTAGTCAGTGCATCCCAAATTTTTCAAAATTAACATTTTAATATTATACTCATTGCCTTTATAAAAAAAATTGGTGGGAAGTGGTTGTGCACTGTAGACCCCTGTGGCGCAACCTAAGCTTTTGTTCTTAATGGCTTTTTTATTTTATTTTTTACTTGTATTACCTTTACTTTTATACTTTTAGTTTTACAAACAGTACTTTTACATTTTTACTAGAGTAAAAAGCCTGAGTTGATAATTACGATTAATGATACGATTCAATGATAGTGATGCTTCAGTTCTAACAAATAAGCAGTTAACAAAAAATAAAACCATTTAACACTTTTGAAAAATATTTACAAAAATTTTAATAGAAATATTATTTTATATAGCAAGAAATTTTAAACACAACAAGACCGTATTCAAAATTTATAGCCCCAAGGGAATAAATCCCCTGTATTTTCCATGAAGATGTGGAAAGCAGTCCTGGATTCTCCACACACAGCAGCCTACTCTGACCAGGACCAGGGGCCTCACGTACAAAGACTTGCATGGATTTCTTACAGAAACGTGGCGTACGGTCAAATCCACACAATGGCTTCATGCACAAAAAAATCTAGATGTATCAAATTATACGTACGCCAGAATCCACGCATATTTCTTTTGTACATCACAATTAATGTGGAACTGAGCGCATGTGAGACACCTCCCCTGACACGCCTTCATTAACATATGTTAAAGAGATGCAAATTACTTCCTGCATGTGTGAAGGACATGTTTGTTTGATATGCGCAATCAGAAAGAATTTCTAGTCAGGAAAATAAGGAATTTAATATAATGTAAGTGAGAAAAAAATCCTAAGTAAAAATAGGAATAAAATATGTTTATCACGCAAAGAATAAGTGATTGTGTGTCGGTGTGTGTGTGTGTGTGTGTGTGTGTGTGTGTGCGTGCGTGCGTGCGTGCGTGCGTGCGTGCGTGCGTGCGTGCGTGCGTGCGTGCGTGCGTGCGTGCGTGCGTGTACTACAGAACTAGTTTATTGGACATGGTGCCCAAAACGCCTAGAGCATTCTGACTGTAGAGAACATTAAAATAATAAAATGTACAGATGTGTAAAATAAATTTTACCTTTTGTTTGTTTGTTTGTTTGTTTTTTTCTTTTTAAGAGGAGTCCTCTTGTATCCCTGTTCGGTCTTTGTGGATTGTAAAAGAAGCCATGTTTATAATTCTAATTGGTTTGTGACCAATTTGCCTGTTTATATCAGATCTGTATATCAGTGGTACGCATAATTTTTTAATATATATTTTTTATTTTCTCTTTTTTTTAAATTGGGAGATTTTATGCATGGTTGGGTCTTGAGACACAGCAGTGCAATCAAATGGTTGCTGTTTATTTGCAAATTTTTTGACTATTGAGACAGTTGTTCATAATTTTAATTATGACCATGATGAAAATAATAAAGATATTTATTTCACAGCAGAACATTTTATTGTCTTTACCTAATCCAGATGTGTCAAGTGAAGTATAAATGTGACCCATCAAATCGAAACGAGGATGAAGTCCAAAAGATGTATATGGAGAAATAGGCAAATATAGTGTTTTGACTAAAACGTTAACAAAAATTGCATTTTGTCAAATATAATAGATAAATGCCTTATTAATGTATCATTTGAATGAACTGTCTGAAATTTAATCATAAAACAAAATTTTGAAGCACTGTTTTTGAGCTGTAGCAACAAAAAAAACTGATTTAGAGGAAAAACGCCTTAAAATTTTGAGATTTTCCCTGTGAGTTAGCAAAGCTGTGTTTCTTTTTAGCTGGGAAATCTCAATATTCAAATATAAT
>NW_013953036.1:235012-237641 GCF_001266775.1 Austrofundulus limnaeus
TGTGTGTGTGTGTGTGTGTGTGTGTGTGTGTGTGTGTGTGCGTACGCGCATGCTGCTGTGTTGCGCAACCGACTCATCCATACTGAGTCTGAAAATATTAACTTTGCGCACGAGTTTATTACCATAATTACTGTAAACACAGAGGAACTTAGATGTTTGGTAGAACATAGATCTTTGTTTATTCGTCTGTCTGTCCGTCCGTTTTCTTCCACTTAACGGGGGTCGGGAGGCAGCACACTACCATTTTCCAGCTCAAGACCATGGCCTCGAATTTGGAGGCACTGATCCTCATCCCGGCCGCTTCACACTTGGCTGCGAACCGCTCCAGTGAGAGCTGGAGATCACGATCTGATGAAGCCAATAGGAACACATCATCCGCAAAAAACAGAGATATGATCCTAAGGTCACCTAAAAGGATCCTCTCAACACCTTGGCTGCGCCTAGAAATTCTGTCCATAAAAGGTATGTACAGAATCTGTGACAAAGGGAAACCTTGGTGGAGTCCAACTCTCACCGGAAACGAGTCCAACTTACTACCGGTAATGCGGACCAAGCTCTGGCACCGGTCATACAGGGACCTAACAGCCCGTATCAATGGGCCTGGTACCCATCCCGGTGTAACTCCCCCCCCCCCCYCAGGAGTCCCTGAGGGACACGGTTTAACGCCTTCTCCAAGTCCACAAAACACATGTAGACTGGTTGTGTGAACTCCTATGCAACCTCCAAGACCCTGCTGAGGGTGTAGAGCTGGTCCGCTCTTCCACGACCAGGACGAAAACCACACTGCTCTTCCTGAATCCAAGATTCGACTATCCGACGGACCCTCCTCTCCAGAACCCCCAAATAGACCTTACCAGGGAGGTTCAGAAGTGTGATCCCCCTATAGTTGGAACACACTCTGGGGTCCCCCTTTTTAAATAGGGGGACCTCCATCCCAGTCTACCAATCCAGGTGAACTGCCCCCCGATGTCCACGCGATATTGTAGAGTTGTGTCAACCAACGCAACCCCACAACATCCAGAGCCTTATGGAATTCCGGGTGAATCTCATCCACCCCCGGCGTCTTGCCACTAGAAAAAGCCTCTAGCTTTTTAACCATCTCATTGACCTCGGCACCAGAGATTGGAGAGTCCAACCCAGGGTCCTCAGGCTCTGATTCCTCATGGGAAGATGTATCGGTAGGATTGAGGAGGTCTTCGAACTATTCTGCCCACCGACCCACAACATCCCGAGTTGAGGTCAGCAGCGCACCATCCCCACCATAAATAGTGTTGGTGGCGAACCACTTTCCCCCCTAAGACGCCGGATGGTGGACCAGAATCACCTCGAAGCTACAGTATATGGAAGTCTTTTTCCATGAACTCGCCGAACTCCTCCCACGCCCAAGTTTTTGCGTCAGCGACCACCCGAGCCGCAATCCGCTTGGGCTGCCGATAACTATTGGCTGCTTCCAGAGTCCCACAGGCCAAAAAGACCCGATAGGACTCCTTCTTCAGCCTGATAGTATCCCTCACTGCCGATGTCCACCAGCAGGTCCGAGGATTGCTGCCACGATAGGCACCGACAACCTTACGGCCGCAGCTCAGGTGAGCCGCCTCGACAATGGAGGTATGGAACATGGTCCACTCAGATTCAATGTCCCCCGCTTCCCCCGGAACGTGTTTGAAGTTCCCCCAGAGGTGTGAGTTGAGGCTCCGTCTGACGGGAGACTCTGACAGACGTTCCCAGCAGATCCTCACTACATGTTTGGGTCTGCCAGGTCTGACAGGCATCCTCCCCCACCAACGGAGCCAACTCACCACCAGGTAGTGGTCAGTTGACAGCTCCGCCCCTCTCTTCACCCGAGTGTCCAAAACCTGGCCGCAGATCAGATGAAATGACAACAAAGTCAATCATAGGACTGCGGCCTAGGGTATCCTGGTGCCAAGAGCACATATGGACACCCTTATGTTTGAACATAGTTTTCGGTATGGACAATCCGTGATGAGCACAGAAGTCCAATAACAAAACACCACTCGGGTTCGGGGGGCGGGGGGGGGGGTGTCCACTTAGGTCTCACTGTCAGGTCTCACTGTCATTTCCCACGTGAGCATTGAAGTCTCCCAGCCATTTATTTCATAGCTGAAATGAAGAAACAAGTCTCTGCGCCTCAGTGGAGATTTTTCATAACTTGGAGAGTCTGTGTATGTAGTCTGTCTGTCAAGCTTTTGCTCTCCTACTTACAGCATTTTCACGAGTTGTAAAGTGTACTTCCACGTGTCATTTTGGAGAAATCTACAACAATGTAAACACCAAGTATGAAGCACCACTGCCGGCGAGGGTGAGCTCGCTCCAAAGCGCGACTATAATACAGCCTTTAGAATCATATGGATGAGAAGATTCCTTTGGGCATGATTTAGCTTTGGGTGGACTGGACTGGCACAGTTCCGATCAGTCTGCCAACTCCCTCTGGAAAGCTCCTGTGGAACCCCAGTTTGATCGCTGCTTCTTGTAAGAACTCACTCTATGAAATTAATACCAGCTCAATCTCACAAAGTAATATCTCACGCAGGATCTTTGCGTTATGAAATCAAAGTGAAATGACAAGATATCAACTCTGATCATGAAAGTGAAATGAAAACTTGTGACC
>NW_013953036.1:238641-240004 GCF_001266775.1 Austrofundulus limnaeus
TCTACCTTTGATGTCTTCAGACAGGCCGAACAGGCAGGCAGGTAGACGATTTTGAGAGTGACCGCTCCATGAAGTCCGCAGGTGGATAATGTCTCCATGACACCAGGGCTGAGGAGGGAGACTCCTGTCTCACCCCTAGCAAGCCTCAGCGGGCTATCGGTGCTGGCCATCTCAGTAGTACAGTGCTTCTGGCATATTAGTAACATCCATGCAGGTGTCCAGAGATGGACATTCACTCCTCACTTCAACTCTTTTTTTCTTCACAGTGTTAAACTCTGGAATAAAGAGATATGCAAAGATTAATTCAATAAAACTTTGAGTAATGATATATTGATTATAACCTCTTTTAAAAGATTAAATGAAATAAAACATATAGAACATATTGTTCTATTCACTTAAAGAAAATAGAAACAAACTTTAAAATGACTTTCTTCTTATAAGTGTAAAGCAAATCAAAGACAAAAAATAGAAATGAATATTTCACCAGGGTTACCCCTACATTCTGCACATGCACGCATGGCGCACAGCTCCTCGCTGTGTCGCGCTCCAGAGCGCAGCAGTGCCAAACCGAAAAAGGATTTTTCCTGAAAACGGCTGATGAGCCACTCGTCATCATAGAATTCTGTTTATAAATAAAAACTCTACGTGTTACACTATTTATTATATCCTCCAGTAAGGCTGAATCAGTTCCTGTTAAATGTATTTTTGGCACAACTTTGCGCGTCCTTTATCTAACTGCGTCCATGTGGATGTAATAATTGTTAATCATGTGGATGTAATAATAATTGTTAATCATGTGGATATAATAATTGTTAATCATGTGGATGTAATAATTGTTAATCATGTGGATGTAATAATAATTGTTAATCATGTGGATGTGATAATTATTAATCATGTGTGTCTGGTGTGAATAATAATCATTTTCACATCATGAACAGTTTCTCAGAATCACCTCTAAGTGTCACTAATGGAACCAAAACACAAAAATGTGAGGGCTGCGGCCCTCAAGGATTGTCCACCCGATAATGAGTAGATAATTACAGCACGTGAATCGGCAGCTAACAGCTTGTCTACAGATGTTTACTCAACTTTTACAAACAACTTCTGTAAGTGAAACTGTCGCATTAATCCATAAACATGGAAGAATGTGGTATTACTACAATGTAGTGTAAGCCAACTAAAGAACACAGATCATACTGTAAGTTACATATGCTAACAGTAGATCAGACAGACAAAACTATGCTAACAAAGCAATGCAAGTTGTTTTTCAGCTAACCTGGGCAGACAACAATGGTGTTTGCATTCTTCTAAGTGTTTTTAAGAGATAATATTCTTATTAGTCCACTGTCGAATATATATATAT
>NW_013953036.1:241004-245262 GCF_001266775.1 Austrofundulus limnaeus
CTTCACTTTGACTTTTCCTCCTCACTCTAGTGTCACAACACGTAAATGTAAAAAGGGGGTAGGGGGAGGGGAGGGCAGAGGAGAGAACAGGAAGGGAGGGRGAGTGATGGGCGTGGATTCAGAGTCAGCTTCTTTCCTACTGGTCAGCATCAAGATCCGTGTGTTCTGAGATCGACTTTCCAGCCAGACTGAAGCTAGCTTYCAACAGCTAATGTAGCTGTGACGACTGCAGCTCGGGTAAGAGCTTTATGAGTTTCTTAGAAACATGCATGTTTCATTATTGCAGTCAGGTTATGTCTGTATATATTCACAATACTTTGTCTGGAAAATGACTAGTTTGCAGTTTAACAGGTTAGAAAGTTCAGTAACTGTCTGATCATTGGAGCTAACATTTGGCTGTCCTCTGCTAATGAATCATCTGGATGTGAGGGCATCAGCAGCCTAAAATCACGTTGATACTGACGGATGAATACAGAAATCAAACAAATAATTCACAGCTCAAACAGTGACTTGACACTTTTCTATTTTATTGAGTTATTTCAGATCAAATTACTGTGTTATTTCCCGCAGTCTGTTGGTTTGTAAATGCATTAGTTAAATGTTTAATATATTTTGTTTGTTCATCTTTCAGCTCACCTGTCAGAACTTCAGTGATCAGAGCAGACCACAAATGTGAGTTATGTCATCATCTGTACTGCTTGCAGCATTAATTGTGTACTTTGTGGAAAGGTGATCTTAATTTATAGTTTAATAAGTAAATTTAAGACATTTTCACACAACATGATTCCAATTTTCATACAAATGTGTATTTTTAATTGGTTTTAACTTTATAAAATAACTGTTGTTGGTTAAAGTTGGGCTGGGAAATATGGATGAAAAATGTATCACAATATAGGCCTTTTATATCAGTCCATATCGATTAGTTTTTTTTTTGTTTTGTTTTACCCATTTGAAACAAGGACCAAGGGCCTCATTTATGTGTGTCACATAGATGATTTTCTGGTCCACAAGGTTGAGCAGCTAAAGCCTTTTCTCTGCCTACAGAATGCTGTGTAGCTCTTGATCAGTTTAGTGAAATTACCATCATTCAGACATATTTTTTATTAACAGTGAAAACTTGTATATCATGAAATTTACACTAACATTCAAAAGTTTTAGAACACAATCTTTTTTTCAGTTCTTTAATTTGAAATTAAAGTAGCTCAGGTCCAATGGACAATGTTACGTGTCTGGCAGATTGTTTTCTTCCTCCTCTTTCTCTTCTCCATTTTCATGTTCAGCTTGCAGGCTGGAGCCAATTTGGATCTTTAAAAGCTGATTGGATGGAAGAGTTTTGAACAGACCAACCAAGACTCCACCACATCCTACTTAAGAAGCTCACCTGGAAGTCTGGGGTGGCTTCTTCTCCTCCCTGCTGCAGCTACTACTGTTGATTGCCTGGTGCACCTGTGCTGCTTCTGCTCCTCCTCCTCCTCCTCCTGTGGAGCCTGCTCCATTGTTTAAAGGTTTGTGGTGGGAATTAAGAGGACTAGGTAAGTTTGGGGTACCCTGTACATTTTTCATCACGTAGGTACATTTATGTTAAAAACACTAGGTAAGTAGGTTGGTGCCACCCATGTAATGTTTTGGTGAGACCTTTTTTTAGAGAAGTTTATCAGGGTGTTTTTCTTTCTTTGTTTTCTATTTAGACCAGATTGTAGACAGGCCCTGTTTTGTTTTGCTTGTTTCTTTTGTTTGGCACCACACCTAATGGTCCCTTTCTCCCCCACAGTGGTACAGCCTTTTGGAGCAGAGTAAAAAAAATAAAACTTTTTATACACCTTTGCAGTGACTCTTGTCTATTTATTGTGGTTATCGTGTTGCTGCCCCTTGTTTAAAGGAAGGGGTCGTAACAGACAACTTGAAAAGGTACAAAGGAAAGTGATGAACTGCCAGAGGTGACACAATCCAGACTTAAAGGTAACCCTGGGCACAGACACTCAAAGTGCTCAAAAAAGGTTTTAATAACAAGAGGCTGACAGCAAAAACACTTACATTCACATAGCACAACTTAGGACTTCAAAACTCTCACACGGAGGCAGGGCTTACAAGCCTGAATTTTGCCTGAAACTCTCAGACTGAAGAAGTCTCTTGGAGGAGAGAAGAACCCGTCCAGAAGACCTGTACAATTTTTTTTTCTTTTTGATTTTTTTTACCTGGATTACTGAGATGCATCAGGACATCTCTTAGGGATCGAACAAACTGACAACACAGTACAATGATCAGACAAAGGACTGAAGACAGGACACCAAATATAAAGGTAAATTAATGAGGGCAAACTAGAAACACCTGGGAGGAACACCAGGGCAATCAGGTGTGCAGAGGCAGGACAGCTGCACAGAGGAACACAAGGGAACACTGAAACACTGGGACGAACAAATCAAAATAAACTCAAGACCATGACGAGGTTTAAAAATGAAACATTACCACAAACTGAAGGCCCAGGTGTCTGTAAACTCTGTTTCCTTCACCATCACAGTGCAGTCAGGAACTGCTGGAAACTCTGACAGGAAGAGGTGTGGCAGAACCAACCCTGGATCCAGCAGGACAGTCCCAGATCATCACACTTCTTCCATGTTTATTAGTTGTCCCTCTGAGAAACTGTACAGTCCTGCGGATGAACTGCAGCTTTGTATTCATCACACCAACGCCTTGTTCCAGGCTTCACTGATGGTGTTTCATGGTCCAGGCAAGCTTCTTTTTCTTATTCTGAGCTTATAGAGATGGTTTTCTTGCTGCGACTCAACCTGCAGCTCCAAGTCTTGTCCTCACAGTAAGACMGATGACTTCTACAAACAGTTTTAAACTGTGCTTGAATGTGAGGACCTGTGAGCTGCTGTCACACACACCGGACTCTCAGAAACATTGTCCTCTGATGCTGCTGTGGCTCTGAGTCTGCCACACCTCTTCCAGACACTTACAGACACTTTGACTTTCAGTTTTGGGTAATTTTAGTTTTCGGCGCGTTGAGTTCCCCAGTTCTTAATGAGATGAGACGGAGGAGGAGCGCGTTATCATATGTTTGAAAAGAGTAGGAAATGTGCAAAAATTAACTGCCCCAGGCCCTAAATTTAACTTCTATTAGCCCTATACAGCCTATCTCTCATGAATCACGTCTGTTTCCTGCCCAAGTCCTGTCACAGTCTATTATCTCCTAATTGTTTCTCCCATCTCATCTCAGCCAACCATAATCAACATCATGCAACTCAGCTGTGTTCACTAGTATTCAAGCTCCTCTCATCCACAGCTCTTGTGCCAGATTTATGAACGGTTCTGCCTAGTAACTATCCAGCATTCATGTCACGTCTTGCCTGTCTCGTCTCGACCTTGGTTCTCCTCACTGGTTCTTCGCCTCTTGCCTTGCCCCTGAATGGTACCGTCCCGGACTCTGCTCTCTTGGTTTTGACCCCCACCCTGGACTCTGGATTTCTGCCTCCTGCCTCGCTCCCCATCAGGACTGTTCTGCCTTCTGCCTCCCGGATTACGACCACCGCCCGCCTGCTCCAACCACGAGATGAGTCTACTCCTTCTAACCTGGTTCTGCTCTCAGTCTGCCTGTGTATGACCCCTGCCTGTCCCACAGATCACCCCTGGACCTCTAAGTCCCAACTGAGGTCTCTCTCCAAACACGGAAGTGTCACTGGACACCACCCAACACTTTCCACATCACTCAAGAGTTCGCTCAGGACCAAGCGTTCTCTTAAAAGTTTAGTGGCTCAGTTTAATACAAGATTCGTCCTTCTGTTTAATCCAGCCACTTACCTGTTCCTCTCCTGTTTAGAACTCCTGGTTCCCCTGACGTGTCAATCCAGATCCAGCTTCCTGTTTATAAATAAAACTTTTAAAACTGCTTTGGTGTCTGGCAATTCAGTGAAACTCATTTACCCATTCATTACAATGTCCCTGACCTCAGTACCTAAAATTAACCATCAATCCTGATCCCTCATATTAACATTAGACACCAAAGCGAGAACTGGTTCATCCAATCCTTGTGGTTCCAAATCTACCACACTCAATCTACATTGGTTCTGACATCTTGGTGAGGTTGGGTGTCCAAGTGGACACCATCAACAATGTACTGTGGTCCTTGGAGACTTCTCCAAAGGAGCTTCAGTCGCTAAGCCCCATTAGCCTGAGGTCTGTCAGGTTGCCAATAGTCACCAGGCCGCAGTCCCTCCTCAAACATCAGAAGTGATACATACACATCATACACATGTCC
>NW_013953036.1:248890-249263 GCF_001266775.1 Austrofundulus limnaeus
GAAGAAGAATTAGGGTTTAAATATTTGTTTGTGAAAAATCTCCACAAAGACACAAGTGCACAGTTAAGTATCTTAGCTGATTATCGCTTGAACAATATGCAACAGCTGAGAGACTGGGCTGTCGCTGCTTTTGAAAAAAATCAAAAGAACAAAACCACAAACAGAGGTTTTCATGCAAGCGAAAAAATCTGCATCTTTTGAGTTGGAGGGAGGACGCTCTGCGTCTCCTCCTCCTCCTAAAAAAGCAAAAAAGAAATCAGGTTTTAAATCAAACAAACCACAAAACAAAGGCAACTGGAGTTCTAAACCAAAGTGGAGTGACAGAGACCGAGAGAAGGACTACTACCCAGGTGAGGGACGTGCTCGTTTCCCT
>NW_013953036.1:250263-250476 GCF_001266775.1 Austrofundulus limnaeus
CTTTTGCAAACCACTGTATGTTTGTTAAATCTCATGTGTTTTAAAAGGGCAGTGTAGATTAATGTTACTTTAGGTACCATAATCTACATTGACCACAAACTCTTTTGTGTCAACCTTGCTTGGAATAATTCCAATCGGGGGGGGGGTTTTGATTAATTTTGCCCAAGAGTCACGCCATAGACTCCGAAACAATAAAGGGAAACAAAATTAACT
>NW_013953037.1:0-1100 GCF_001266775.1 Austrofundulus limnaeus
TGGAAGAAGTGGCTGGGGAGAGGGAGGTCTGGGCCTCCCTTCTGAAGCTGCTGCCCCCGTGACCCGACCCCGGATAGGTGGAAGAAAATGGATGGGTGGATGGATGGATAGTTCAAATTTACTGCCTTCTGATTATGCCCACAGGAAAACCCTGCAGCAGTAAAACCAGGCGTCTGGGTTTACATAAAGGTTATCAAAAGAAAAAACTGGACCAGTCCATGCTGGGAAGGCCCATATCAGGTCCTGCTGACCACACCAACAGCAGTGAAAATCGCTGAGCTATCGACGTGGGTTCACCTCTCACATTGCAAGCTGCAAACTGCTGCASCACTGAACAAGCGGAGTAGTGGGAAAAGTCTGGTTTTCAAAGGGATTCATTCGGTCATCAACTAGGGGCCGTTTGTCTCAAACCCAGTGAAGAACTCAACGACCCTACTCTTATTAGTGTTCAGGGGGCCCCCAATGACTCTGCAATCCAAGCAGTGAAGGATCGTCCAGGAGGGGAGACCCTGCGCTGAGCTGTGTCCAACGTGTTTGGACCAGTGAGTAATGGAGCCAGCGATGGAGCCAAGACGTGTCCATTACGAAATGGAGGAGCCCAGACGTGGCCGCTACAGCATGGACGGTCTGAAACGCGCCCTTTTTGGCATGGTGAGGCCACCCCCACCACGTGTGACATCTGTGACTCCTTAACACCCGCGGCAGGGAAGAAGATGGACAGATAAACTGGTTGCAACGCCACCTTGTGTTTTCTGTACAGCAATATCCTTTCTGGTGTTCCTAGTTGTATTCCTTCATGTACTGGTTGATCTGGCCTCTCATTACAGGTAAAGCGGTGTTAGTGGCTGCCAAACCACATATTCAGGTACATAAGAGGTTTTAATTCACAGGTCTCAACCCAGCATTTTACTCTGCCAAGACGCACACAATGGAAGCCCGGTTGCACCACTGGGCCTAACATTACTATTGTTGCAAATACAACCTCCACTGTGTTAATTGACCCTTGTGTGTATTTTAAGTGTGAAGACAGTCGCAGTTTGGGATGGGCAGACATATATTTGTTATAAATACACCTATAAACAATGTCCCACCTGTGATAA
>NW_013953037.1:7191-10909 GCF_001266775.1 Austrofundulus limnaeus
CTCCTAGATAGTGAATTTAACTGTGGTTGAATTAGAAGTATAAATATATAAAATTCTGATACTGTATTAGTTTGTGCACAAAAAATAATGTCACCTAATTAAAATAAGTAAACTTTATTTCTATAGCACCTTTCACAGACAAACATCACAAAGTGCTTCACAGAAAACAAAAAAAATAAAATAAAATAAAACAGATCACAGATATAAAAACAATTAAAACACTAAAAATAAAAGGACTGTACTTAAGTATTTGTATTTCATGACATATTACATTTGGCCGCAGCCCTCAGATAGATTTTCATTTTGGGGAAAAGCTTTGTGCAGCCTTGATATATGTATATAAACTGAAACAGCTGGACTAGTGCATCCTAAATTTAACATTAATTAATTATTTTGATAAAATATAGTCATTTCTGTATTTTTTTTTGAAGGCAGGTCACCTAATAAATGTCCTTATGTAAAATCTAACTGATCATTTTAAATCAATGCATTTACTCTAATACTTAACTACAAAAAAAATCAGATACTTTAAGGCTTTTACTCAAGTAATATTCTTAAAAGAGACTTTGACTTTTACAAAAGTAATTTTTTTTGGTAAGAGACTTGTACTTTTACTCAAGTACCACTTTACAAAACTGCTAATTATATTACTTATTATGGGGTGGACAATCTGACCTGTGACCGCCCTCTGGCGGTGTAGAATGGTACTTACTTGCACAATATTTATAATTATATTTTGTACAGTCAAGTGATGGTTGCATGCATGAGAAATTCATGCTGACAAGTTTCTGTAAGATTTTATTTACATTTACAACAAAAAATGAAAATAAGGAAGCAAACGTGATGTTTCCATTAAATTATTTTATTAGGTTTACTGTTCTGTCAATTTGCACGGCAGAGCATAGATTTAAAACACTGTAGTCTGTTCTGATAACAAGAGAATGTAAGAGCATATTTCATGTTATTTTCAGTTTTTTTGACCAGATTAAGACCAACACAGAAAGTTAGAACGTCAACCAGAATAATTTTGAGACTTGAACTTTCAGTGGGGTGGACAATCTGACCTGTGAGCGCCCTCTGGTGGTGCAGAGAAGAACTACTGGCACAACTCCGAATTAAAACATGCATTTCTGCTGTTTTACATGAAGGTGGGGAAAAAAATGAAGCAGTTTGGTTGACAAATTGCTGATATCTAATCTAATCATATTTCYATGCTATTAGTGATGRTAGAACATATTCYAGTAAAGCAGAACTGCATTGTAAAAAACGACGTTTTCCCTGGTCAGTGAACGCCTCTTATAATTGTGAAGAAAAATAAAAAGAAGCCAAACACTAAACTACAATTGGCTGCAGTAATTTATCAATGTTTTTTTTTTTTTTGTAAAAGTTGGAGGAGGTGCCTTTAATGAGCCGCAGCTGGAATCAGAAGCGAGCTTCATCAGCTCACAGGTGCGCGCGCTTTTCTGTTTGTTCTTGGCGGGACGCCGCCATCATGCCTCGAGTTCCGTCCGTTTACTCGGACTTCTTCTACGGTCCGCTGACCGAGGACGTGGAGGACCTGCTGGTCCGCTTCGAGCGCACGGGCTCGGTCCGGTTCGGGGAGTTCTCGTCCATCTGGAGGGCCACGAGCTTCTCGGAGGTCTTCCTCGGCCTCGGCGGCAGCGGGGACTCCAGGAGGTTCTCCGGGATCAGCCTGGCCACCGCCGCGAGGTTCTTCCTGCCCCCCTACAGCTACCAGGTCCGGGTGGGGGGTCTGTACCTGATGTTTGGCTTCTACCACGCCCAGCTGTTTGATCCMCCTGTGAAGATCCGGCTGGCCCTGAAGGACTGGGACCACGTGCAGAACTTCCTCAGGGACTCCATGAAGGCACGGCACTATGACGTCATCTACATCTACCGGAAGCTCCTCGCGGCCCAGGCCTTCCACTTCACAGCCATGCCTCAYGTCCTGGCCTTCATGAAGCAGCAGAACCCCCAAACCCAGGAGGTCCACCAGGAGGGTCTGAGCAGGGCCACCGTAGTCCAGGACCTCGTGACCCCGGATCTCCTGGACGAGATGAGTAGCATCCAGAGCCACTACGAGAAGCTGAAGGAGGCCACAGAGGAGGTCAGGTCCAGGGTCTCCGTGATCCACCGGGACTTCAGCTCCTGTCTGAAGGACTGCGTGTCCGASTTCATCACCTGGCAGCAGAGGACCTCCACCTCCGAGACCAGGAGGGACAAGGAGGTCCACGAGCGGGACGCCGAGGACAGGGAGTCCAGCAGCMGAGCCAGGCTCCTGTCCTCCATCAAGAACAAGAGCTACAAGAACTTCCAGGARGCGCCCAAGTCCAGGAGGCACCGTAAGCTGGAGGCGGTGGACTCGTCCTCCTCTGCGGTCCCTCTGGTCCAGGAGGCCAGGACTTCACAGAAGAGGAGGCCCGTGTCTCTGAGGGCCCGGACCCAGAAGAGACTGGAGGTGACGGAGGAGAGGAGTGCTGTCCAGACCTGGCTCCTGAGCGCYCCTGAGGAGACGCAAGGGGTCCCGATGAAGAGGACCAACCCAGGATCCAGGACCTGATGGTAGTACGGGATMAATCCTGGGCCAGCAGGAACTGAATCTGAATAATTCAGATTCAATCTGARKKATTCAAATTCAGTTCCTGCACAGGATTTATCCACAGAGGGGTGACGGACGAGGCCAGAGCTCCAAGATTGTTTTTGTTTTCATTTAATTTACAGATTTAAAAAAGTTAAACCAAAACCTCTGCACTTTTAAGTTAATACATAAATAATTTGTGACCATTTGCCATCTTGGATTATTTTTTAAATTTTTTTAAGAAAAACAGCGACCTCTTGTGGTCACTTCCTGCATGTATCTTTGGCGCCATCTTGTGGACAGTTGTTGGTACTGCATCAACACGGTGGCGCGCTTTATCCGGATGTGGACGTTCATCCGTCGCTTCCTGTGACTTTAATCCACTTGTTGAGGAGGAAGAGGAGGACAGAAAGGCGTGGGAGCTCCTGTCTTCATCATAACTTTAATATAATAATGAATAAAACATTTAATGCGGACTGCTAAAGCGGCGCCCAAACACAGCAGCTAAGCCGCCTAACGAGCGCCATGCTCGGACTGAAAGAAGCCGGAGTTCTCGGCGTCTCCGCGGTTCTTGCCGKGGGGGTAGCCTATGTTATCTGGAACCACGTTACCTCCCCCCGCGAGAAAAAGTCCGGGACGCGGCCGAGGGAGGACCGTAAGGCCGGTGGAGGAGGAGAGGAGGAGGAGAAGCAGGAAAGATATGAGGAGGCTCCGGTTGAAGCTCCGAAAACAGCGGCGGTAAAGTTGATTTTACCAACAGAAATATTTATTAAATGTTTACCGAGTTAAATATGTTTAWTTACAACCAAGTTAAATGTGCTTTAGTACTATTAAAGTACTTTACTTTGAGTAAAAGCATGCATTTTAAACAACAAACATGTTAAAACACGTTCACCGGAGTTAGCTTGTGATGCATTCTGGGAAATGTAGGCAGAATAAACTCTTCTTTCATCCAGATTAATAATCCTCTGACWACTGTTCAGATTAACACACAAATCTCTGACAGAAAACTGGTTTAAAGACAGTTTGTAAAAGTTTAACTGATGTGGAAAAACATTTGTGCATAGAGAGAATTATTTGAAAAATCTAAGGACTACAAAATAATTAAAATTTTACAGATTTTTTTGTTTTGATTAAAAC
>NW_013953037.1:11466-12186 GCF_001266775.1 Austrofundulus limnaeus
TAGAACAGCTAGAAGCTTAAAGTAGCTGAATGTTGGCCAAAAATATTAAAATGCTTGTTAGTAGCTAAAAGTAGTAAAAGTTTAGAAGTTAAAAAAACTTATAAAAAGTACTTCACAAACCTAAAGCTAAAGCAGCAAAAATCTGTCTATAAATAACTAAAACATAGCTTAAGACATRTATTGAAAGACTAACTTAAAGCTAAAAGCTAAATCAAATTAGCAACAGCTTTGCTGGAAGCTAAAAGAGAAATGCTAGCCAAACCTCGAAATAACAAAAGGCTAGCTAAAAGCAAAGCATACTAAAACTAGCTAAATAAAATAAACTCACAAAGTAGCTAAATTAAAGAACACCTAACTAAAAGTAAAAATAAAAGAAGCTTAATTGTAATTAAAAGTAGCAGCAGGACAGCCAGATGCTAAAAGTATCAAAACGSTTGTGAGTAAATAAAAGTACCAAAAGTTTAGTTAATATTAAAAACTAGCAAACATAAAGCTGAATAAGAAAAATGCTTTCTACAAGTAGCTAAAGGCTAGCTTGCAGTCAAATACTGAAAGTCAAAATAAAAGCTAAAAGGAGCTAAATGTTAAAGTAGCAACAGGACAGCTAGAAGCTAAGCGTAGTTAAGGTTAGCTAAAAGAATCATAATGCTAGTTAACAGGTGAAAGTGGCTAAAGGTTAGCTAAAAGCTAAACAGAAGGTGTCTGCTGGAGCCAACTAAA
>NW_013953037.1:14398-15597 GCF_001266775.1 Austrofundulus limnaeus
AAGTAGCAGCAGGACAGCCAGATGCTAAAAGTATCAAAACGGTTGTGAGTAAATAAAAGTACCAAAAGTTTAGTTAATATTAAAAACTAGCAAACATAAAGCTGAATAAGAAAAATGCTTTCTACAAGTAGCTAAAGGCTAGCTTGCAGTCAAGTAGCAACAGGACAGCTAGAAGCTAAGCGTAGTTAAGGTTAGCTAAAAGAATCATAATGCTAGTTAACAGGTGAAAGTGGCTAAAGGTTAGCTAAAAGCTAAACAGAAGGTGTCTGCTGGAGCCAACTAAATGTTTATTTTATTTCAGCTGATGTTTAAGTTCTTTAAAGTTCTGACGMGAGGCTGTTTTCTGTTCCAGGCTCGCCCCGCGGCGTCAGAGAGAACCCAGGTTCTGGTTCTGGGTCTGGACGGATCCGGTAAGACCAGTCTGCTGCACTGTTTCTCCGGCAGCGGTCTGGAGCAGGAAGTGGCGCCGACGCGGGGCTTCAACGCCGTCTCCATCAGCCGAGACGACCTGAACGTGGAGTTTCTGGAAAGTGGGTCCGGTTCTGGTTCAGTCGGTCGGTTCTGGTCCCTGTAGAACCGAAGCTGGTCTTTACCTGGTTTCTTTGTGTTTCAGTCGGCGGTCAGGAGGACCTGCGGCCCTTCTGGCAGCGCTACCTGTCCAAAGCTCTGCTGCTGGTCTTCGTGGTCGACTCGTCCGACCCGAAACGTTTCCCGGAGGCCAAGAAGCATTTACAGCAGCTGCTGACCTTTGACCCCCGCCTGCCCCTCATGGTTCTGGTCAACAAACAGGTAAAAGTTCTTCTTCGAAACACAGAAACGAGGTGAACGCAGACTGAAGAGACCCGGCTTCATCCGGACCCGTCTTCTGGTTCCAGGACCTCCCGGGCTCCTGCGGCATCACGGACCTCTACGACGCCCTGTCCCTGTCCGAGGTCGGGGACAGGAAGCTCTTCCTGATCGGGTCGCACGTGAGGAAAGGGGAGGCGGAGCTGAGCTCGGGCGTTCGGGACGCCCGGGACATGATCGTCCAGATGGTCCGCGACGGCAGATGAGACGGATAAATCATCGGTTCTGATCCGATCTTATTATTTCACCACGCCGCCGCTACTTTGAAACAACTTTATTTGTTCAAACAGAACGATTTTTGTTTTTTGACAGTTTCATTTCAGCACCAAAATGTTACATTTTCAGCTTTAAAG
>NW_013953037.1:15964-25021 GCF_001266775.1 Austrofundulus limnaeus
CTTGTATACATTGTAAGTTATAAGGATTTTATGTCATTTTACAGGTATACGGACATACTGTATAGAGCAATCATACGAATTTTTTCAAGTCTTCCGGATTTTTTCAAAACCTCATTTTCTAATTTATCTAACCTGTCAGAGCCTGTAGGATGATTTAAAAAACAAAAACATCAAATAGCCATCTACCAACCTTTTCTGCTGCTAGAAATAAGTTTTGAACTTTTTCCGCTCTTCTTTCCTCCAGCTTCGCAGCAGGTGCTGTCATCTCCGCGGCCGGCAGCCCCCCCAACACACACACACACACACACACACACACGGGTGCGAGTTGTACGGATGTTTTTGCAAAATTTCCGGATTTTTGAGGCTTTTTATACAGGTGAACGTCCGAAGAGGTCGACATGTATGAGATTCTAACTTGAATTTTATTTTGGTTACATTTTTGCAGTTTACTTTGCACAACATTCCTTTTTCTGCTCTTAAATAAACCTTTTCATGGATTTATGTGTTTTTCTTGTGTTTTATTTATTTAAATGTCTTCMATGTTCAGATAAAAACACTGGAAATGTGACTCTAAACGCAGCTCCCGGTGATTAAATTGTAGAAATGTGACTTTAAACGCAGCTCCTGGTGTTTAAATTTTCAACATCCTTGAGTTGGTCAGACGGGTGGTTTGATCCGACCCAACTCCGGTTTCGAGGAGTCCTCAGGTGTGGAGCAGCAGGTGGTTGCGGCCCGGCCGGCAGGTGAGATGATGTCTGGACAACGAGGTGAATTTAATCATTTCTTTACTTGTTTTAGGTGTTTGGTGTCTCGTGTTTCTGACTGCTTCTCTTGGTTTTTGCAGGAGTTCGACCCGGGTTCGGTCCCTCAGAGAGGTCCGGTTCTTTGGTTCCTAAATGTTATTGAATTAATCGTGTCCAGAGGAACTATGAAGAAAACACTTTACAAGAAAACAGCTAAAATAATCTGAGTCCTCGGGGATTTCTGGTGCGTCATCATGTGTTTTTTTTTATTTTATTTTCAGAATCTTGGTTCTGGCCCGGCATAAAACATCAAAAACTGTTTGGGCCACGACTCCTTGGTGAGTAGATCCACAGAAAAGTGTGTACTTGTATGTATCATATGCTTACATGTATGTACTTGTAGGTACCATGTGTATAACTAGGTACCAGGTACATAACGGTAGGTACTGGTATGTACTAGATATGTACTTGTAGGCACCATGTACAAAACGGTAGGTAGGTACCATGTATATAATGGTAGGTACCTGCTGCATACTTGTTGTTACCAGATATGTAATGTTATGTATTAGGTACTTGTAGGTACCAGGTATGTAATGGTAGGCACCGAGGTGTACCAGATAAGTAATGGTTGTTAGTGGTAGGTACCAGGTACATAATACCTACTTGTTGGTACCAGGTATGTAATGTAGGTACCAAGTATGTAATGGTAGGTACTGAGGTGTACCAGATACCTAATGATATGTACCAGGTACGTAATGGTAGGCACTGGTATATATCAAGTACATAATTGTAAGTACTCGTAGGTACCAGGTATGTAATGGTAGGCACCGAGGTGTACCAGATAAGTAATGGTTTTTACTGGTAGGTACCAGGTACATAACGGTAGGTACTGGTATGTACTAGATATGTACTGATAGGTACCATGTACATAAAGGTAGGTGCCAGGTACGCAATGGTTGGCACTGGTATACATCAAGTACATAATGGTAAGTACTCGTAGGTACCAGGTATGTAATGGTAGGTACTGAGGTGTACCAGATAAGTAATGGTTGTTACTGGTAGGTACCAGGTACATAATACCTACTTGTGGGTACCAGGTACGTAATGGTAGGTACTGGTAGGTACCAAGTATGTAATGGTAGGTACTGAGGTGTGCCAGATACCTAATGGTATATATCAAGTACGTAATGGTAGGTACTCGTAGGTGTCAGGTACATAATGGTAGGTACTGATGTGTACCAGATACGTAATGGTAGGTACCAGGTATGTACTGGTGGGTATCAGTACTGTCTTATTTTTTGTTTGATCATTGTGTTTTTTATAAAGTATTTTGTCTCTTCTTTGAACTGTTTTTTTTTTTCCTTCAGTGAGCAGATCATTTGGGGAAACCAGGATCCGATCCGACCCATCTCCTGTTCAGCGCTCAGAACCAGTCCAAGTCCCAGGATCCAGTACCTGTCCCGGCACAAAAGAGACTTCTCAGCAGGGGAGGAGCAGCGAGGGTAAATGGACCTGCAGAATTATTCATGACCTGTTTGAGTTTCTGCTCTAAATGGACCTCCGCAGGTTTTATGGTCCGGTTCATCAGCGAGCAGAACTCTGGTCCAAAGTGAGGTTCAGGACCGAAGCCAACTGTAGCTGGTCTCCTGAGACCCTCACTCTGAGGCGGAGTTCAGTCTGTTTTTGTTTTCCTGATTCATTCAGAACCCAAACGGGTCAGAACAGAAGTTCAGCTGATTTCAAAATATATAATCTGCTCAAAATCTGATTAATAATCTGTTTCCTCTGGTGTGATTGTAGTTTTAAAATCCAAAAACAATTTGAGTCTTTTAATAAAAAATATAAACAACACTGGAAAAACATCAACACTAATGCTAGCTGAAAGATAAAGGTTAAACGCTAAAAGTCTGAAGTATTAACTGTTAGCTTAAATAAAAAAGAAAACTAGCTAAAAGAAGCAGCATATTACTAATTATAAGGAGGAAAATCAGCTTAAAGCTAATAAAATCAAAAGGCTATATAAAAAGAAATAAAGCAAAAATGCTAGCTAAAAGAAATGGGACATTAGCTATAAAGATAGCTGTGTCCATCTAAAATTGTGTATCACTAGCTAAAAAGAAAAACAGCTAAAATAAGCAAAAGGCTAGCTAAAAGTCAAAATACCAAAATGCTAGATAAAGAGCAAACGCTAGCTAAAAGCTAAAGGAGGTAAAAGGTTAGCAAATAGTCTAAAGTGGTAAATTAATTATTACAAAATAGAAAACTAGCTGAAAGAAGCAGAATACTAGCTAAAAGGATAAAAATAAGCTTAAAGGTAAAAAAAAAAGGCTGAAGCTAAAATCAGAAAAGTAAGCTTACTAGCTTCATGCTAATCTAATGCAACAGGCTAGCCAAAAGAAGAAATAAAGCTAAATGCTAGATAAAATCTGAGAGGTAAACGAGCAAAACTTTTGATAAAAAAGCAAAACAGGCAGAAGGCTAGCTAAAAGTCAAGATACCAAAATGCTAGATAAAAGGAGTAAACCCAAGCTAAAAGTTTAACTTGTTATAAAAAGATCAAAGTTCATTTTATTTAATGATATTTTTAATTTACCAGCATCTTTAATCTGAAGACTGACATTCTATTTGTTTCTCTTCCACCTTCCACAAGGATCATGAAGATCTTTTGTCTCGTGTAACAAACGATGTAACAGCTTCTATTCTCCTGCAGGAAGGAGGAGGAGGAGGAGGAGGAGGAGGAGGAGGTGAGCGTCTTCAGGAAGACCCGGCATCCTTCCTCCAAGACGTCTGAGTATGAAAACATTCTGCGTTTGTCGACGCCCAGACCCAGGAGCTGCGGCCCTCAGGAAGATGGGTAATCATGTAAACGAATCACCTGACGGACGTCACTAATCCAGATTAGAGACGTCCTGAGTGGACGTGGGGTAGTCAGTATGTTATCTGTCACAGATAGCACCGTTAACGACYTCAGAATGTCTTAAAACGATTTAAATCTGGAACCAGATTTTAAATTTAAAAATAAAAAACCTCCGCTCAGTCAGAGGGGATGGTGGCGTTTTRGACATTTGTTATTTCCGAGTCAGACTGCGGGAACCGAGACAATAGAGCTCATTGTCCAAAGTTCAGGACCCCCGGGACGCTGGTGGACGACCGCGGAAGTCTTTTTATAGATCCTGTTTATCTGCAGCTGAGAGGAGGCGAACGGAGCGAAGAAGTGGATGAAAATAAAAACAAACCCTGAAACTAAAAAACCGTAAAGAGTCAAAAGTGTTGATATTTACAAAATATACTCAGTGTTTGAATTTCAGCTACTACCACGCAGAATTTTAGCTTTTTTYTCTGTAAAATCCACAGAGTTGTAGCTATTTTTGAGTTTGCAGTTGGTTGTGATKGACATCTTCAGACAATTGAGCTCCTTTTAAGGATTTTATAGAAACTAAATCACGTTTGAAATTTCTCATCCTCTGACAGTAAAAGTATTTGTAAATCTGCATGTTTTTCTCAGTTTTCGTGTTTTTATTGATCTTTTGATTAAAATTTTTGCATAGAAACTTCTAAACACAAACACCTATTTTGTAATATTTTGTAAATAGCCTTTTTTTTACATAAAGAAACTTAAGAGTGATGGGAACAGTTACGCTAATCCTCTAATAGCGGAACTAGCTTCTCATTTAGCGGATTAGCGCTTTTGCTAACTTTAGAAACTTTTAGCAGACTGGCTCCTACTAATTATAAGTCCACTAAAAATATTCAGAAATATAAAACTTATATTTTTGTGCTGTTTAACTATCCCCTCTTACAAGCAGTGCTGGATGAGTCGGGCACCGTGTGTGTTAGCATCTAGCATCGTTAGCAGCCTAACTTTAAACTAAAAACGTCAAAAAAGAAATAAAATAACTTAACATAAAATTGTTGTGTATAAGATATGGAAGAGAAAATATCTGCAATTTTTTGTTTGACTAACTTCAGACGGTATTTATAAAAGTACAAATTTGATCAACAAAATGCTTTTATTTTGAAAGTGTGAACTAAACGTATAACAAGTTAGACAGAGCTACAACTCTGGTTTGGATTGGTCAATTTGCCACAGCTGATCACGCCCACAACTTCAACCATCAGAGAACTAACAGGTTTGCATTAGTCAGGCTAGTTGTCTTAGCGGTTAGCATTAGCTTTTTGTAATTTTTCGATCTGTTTAGTGGTTTAGCATTAGTGGTTTAGTACTATTGGAGCTTTGATTCTTGTTTAGTGGATTAGTGGTTAGCTGCGTCCACCACTGGAAAATATAGAAGGTAAAGAAATGAACCCAAACAGGAAGTGTCCCAGATTTACTTCCTGTTTGTCCCTCAGGCGTCCTCACACGTCTTTCTGTGAGAGGATTTGTCCCATCTGGCACGTCGACCCCAGGRTGAAGAACGCCGTCATCACTCCCAGACTGCTGCAGCTCTCAGAACCCAAGCGAACCCACCCGGACCACCAGAACAACAAGGAGGTGAGGACCTGCTGTAGGGTTAGTGGTTCTCCTCTTCCTCACCTGCGAGCCGAACTCTTCGACGAGCTAAACTTCTTCTGATGTTCACTCAGAGCGCCGCGTCCGTCGTCTCCTTAGCCTCCAGAACCGCCAGCGCCTCTCAGAGACTGGTCCGGTTGTCTCGACCCAAACTGAGGGAAAGCAACGTCTGCTGCCCGCTGGGACGCCTCGAGGAACCCATCTGGGCCGTAAGAAAAGTTTAACAGATCCTCTTTGTTTTGTGTGGTGTCCCACAAGGCACAGTTTTAGATCCACTTCTTTTTTTCACTGTGAGATAGAACTTTGGGGCTAATTTGGGGCAAAAAAGTTTGTTCAAAAATAAAAAATTTGAAACTGAAAAAAAAAAATCGAATCAACAAAAAAGACTTTAAACTTAGAAAAATTTTAAAGCTACTTGTATCAAATAATTTTTTGTATGGCAGGTTGTTGTATTGTATAATTAAACTATATGGCAAGCCGTTTTGTCGTAGTATTTAAAAAATATGACAGATTGTATCATCTAATGAATGCAGTATGGCAGGCTGTTGTGTCATAATTAAAAAATGTCATTGTATAATATGATTTTCTGTATGGCAGGCTGTTGTATAATATATACAATAAAGTATGGCAACTCGTCATAATTTTAAAAATGACAGGTCATTTTATCATATAATTAAAAATGTCATGTTGTACTTATATAATTTAAAAAGTATGGTAGGTAGTTGTGTCATATAATTAAAAAATATAGCAAGTTTGTATGAAAAAGCTGTTTGGCAGGGCATTGTGTCATATAAGTAATGAATATACAATATATTATTTTTCAGTTTCAAATCATTTGGTTTTAGTTTTTTATGTAGAAAAAATCTCATGGCCCCAATTTAGTTCTACAGATATTGCCGTAACCTAAACAGGAACAGCCTAAAGAGGAAAGAAAAATCACAAATATGTTTATAAGTCAGTCGACTCTGCAGATGTTGAGCTAAAAGCTTGTTGTGGAAGTATCTGAGAGTCATCTTCAACACAGACGTTGAGGGTGGGCGATGGTCGTTCCTTCCGCTAAAACCCGTAAATGTTTTCCTTCAGGTGTCGCCGGCGGCGCTCAGAGCCACAGGATCGGGTCGACTCCAGACCCTGGCAGCTCCGAAGCAGCTTCACAGAAACTACCTTCCTCCTCGAGAAGCAGAGTGGAGCCGGAGAAACTGAGCCTCGGACCAGAACATGACCAGAACCTCCAGTTCCTGACCCACCAAACCAGAAACCAGACAGGTTTGAACCAGTCGCTGAAAAAAAATAGAAAGTTTGAAGACAAATGTTTGTTTCAGGAAGGAAGTCAGTTTATTCCTTGTTGTCTGTTAGCAAAATATCTCACCAACAATTCAAGGAGATTTATAAACTCAGGCAGGAAATCTGAACCTTTCCTGTAGAAGTGAAGCTCAGAGTCGCCTGATCTGAAATCAGAAAACTTAATTTGATACTTTTTTAGTTTGATTTGACCTCTGTCTGCAGGAAGTTAAACTTTGCTCTTTTTTGCACAAAAATAATTATTTTTATTTATTATTCAGTGTTTTTTCTAAGATTTTGCTTCATTTGCTTATTTCCCCTGAGCTGTTCTTCATAAATCTGATCAAATCCATCAAAAATAAAATCATTTTTTATCACATACAAACCATAACATTTATTGGCTGAAAAAATGTTAAATAATTGATAAAAATTGAGAAAATTCAATGAGTTAAAGAAGATTTGTTGAAGAAACAAAAAACTACCGTTAAAGTTAAAACTTTAGCTAAAAGCTACAAACAGCAATGCAGCTATTAAAATGAATAAATTTGTGGCTAAATGCTAAACAGTGGCTAAAAGCTAAAATTAAAATTTGGATAAATGGTAAATTCAATCAAACAGTGATTCAAAGCTAAAAGGAGCAAAAAAGTGTAGCTATAAACARCAATACAGCTGCTAAAAATAAAATGAACAAATTTGCTGATAAATCCTAAMGTTAACCAAACAGTGGCTAAATGCTAAAATTAGCAAAACATTAACTACAACGGTAAAATAAGCAATACAGTTGCTACAGACWGAAATGAATAAAACTACAGCTAAAAATTAAATTATTGAAACCTTTGCAAAACAACGAGCTAAAGCTAGGCTAGGTGAAGCTTAAGCTAGCAAAATCATAGCTGAAAAGTAAAATTAGCTTAACAAAACAAAACTAGAACACACTTCTTAAAATAAAAACACTCTTTGTTTTGAAAAAATTGACATTTTTTTAACTTCACGAACTTTTTTTAGTTTAAAAATCGATTTATTTTGTGGCTGTATTTAAAAAAAAGGCACGATTTCCTCTTAAGGATGTCCAAAAAAGATGTTTTTTAAATGATTTAATTCCAGTCTGGAGGTTTTGGAAGACTGTTTGGAAGAAGTGATTTATTTTATGACAAACATCGAATGAAAAAAATGCGTTAATAATGGATTTCAATATGGTCGGTTTTTCACAACAGGGACTCTAGGGGGCGATAAAGGGAGTCCATTTGTAACGATTCTGACAAATTTTGACGATTATAGTTGTGTTTTTTGACTGACTTTTTCCCCAGAAAAGCATCTTAGGGTTAAATAAACCTGCAGAGTTTTTTTTTTTTTTTTTTTTTTTTTTTTTTGCTAAAACAATTTCCAGAAAATCCTAACAGCAGCTCTCAGGGCCTGATGCTCACGTGAAGCTTTCTGCTTCTGTCGGGCTGAATTTTTGCAGAGGCAGCGAGCGAGGCAGCAGCCAAAGGTTTKATGTAAGGAATAATTGATCCAGAACGAAAAAAAAAATGCAGCTTCAGTTCTCTGTCAGCAAAACGAGCTAAAGAACGAGACTGAAAACAGAGTCACTGCTTGAAACGGATCCAAACACAAACTGAGCAAAATGTTCTGTTTTYAGAAACAAAACAAAGAAAAATTATGATTTTATAACCAAAGTGCATTTAAATACGACGACTCCTATTAAACTTTGAGATTAAAATCAGATTTCTGWGTGCGCAGAGGGGCAGGGTCTGACATTTAAAGCCTGTTTTCAGCAGGGAATATAAAAAATGTGCTTGTTTTTCTTTGCTGGGTGTGACTTTTTTCACACTCTGTTGAAGAAAAAAACCCCAGGCTCAGAAAACAAACCAGTGTTTGTGTTCTATATTTAAACTCACTGCAGAGTTTTTTACTGTTAATTTGGAAACCAGAGGGTGAATAGACACCATGAGCAAACACCAGTTAATAATTCATGAACAAACGCTGCAGTGGAAACGCCTGTAAAAAGCAGCAGTGTGTGTTTTATGAACAGTTGTACCTGTTGGGTTGGTGTGGGTTTCCCACGATCAGAACATGTTTTTGTGTTTTTTGCTCCTGGCTTGTTGGCAGAAAAACCTCCTTTCCGCTCTAGGATCTCCTCCAGGCTCTTTTTCTCTGCTGTAAATTTGAAATGCGGGATTTTTTTTCCACCGTTTTTCCACAGCTCTGTTGTGTTTAAAGCTGGTAGAGTCTGACTTTATTTGATTTAAAGTGCAGTAAAATGTCACAACTCTGTCACACTTTGAATTAAAATGATTTATTTATTTTACAGTGCACTGATAGTAGCAACATTAAAAAAGTTAAAAACTAAAATGATGTAAAAAAATCAAATATTTTAAACCTTTTTCAAAGAAATGCTGATTTGTAATTGTTTACAAATGTCTGATTTTATTTGCAGAACCCGTGTTTTAAAGTTATTTGTTTATTGTGTCAAAAATAGGGGTGTAAGAAAATATCGATACACTGAAATATCGCGATATTTCA
>NW_013953037.1:25117-28377 GCF_001266775.1 Austrofundulus limnaeus
TAACATTAGCCTGTTTTTTTTGTTAATCTAACATGCTAACATTGGCCTTTTTTTTTTGTTAATCTAACATGCTAACATTGGCCTGTTTTTTTTTGTTAATCCAACATGCTAACATTGGCCTGTTTTTTATTGTTAATCTAACATGCTAACATTGGCCTGTTTTTTATTGTTAATCTAACATGCTAACATTGGCTTGTTTTTTTGTTGTTAATCTAACATGCTAACATTTGTTGTTAGTGTACCAAACCCCTGTGGTTAAAACTTTAAATAAACTCATATTTAAATCTGTTCAGAATATCTTTAATTTTGTGTGAGAGTTAGTTTATGACTAACTAGTAAAACTTTYATGTAATCTTTGTGACCGTTAATCAGCAGGAAATGACAGAAGTGTTAGACATCAAGCATCTTTATCACGACTTTRGACTTTTTTCTTGTGACCTACAGTTCTGCCTCCTGTGAGATAATTTCCGTTTGACAACACTCAGAGAGAGAGGAAGAGAGGGCTTTGAAGTGACATCACCTGTCTTTATTTTAGCCCTCAGTGTCATTCCTCCCCCTCTGTGCTCTGATGGAATATTCCAGATTCAACCACAGAGGTTCCTGATGGCGTCAGCTGATTCTATTGAAATCCTTTCCAACGTCTTTTATAGTCACGGGTCCAACTGCTGACAGWCCTGCGTGCAAACAAAGCAATGGAAACAAAACCGACCCACCCCTACAACACAAACATCGATTGTGTTCTCCTGCATCCTGTGTGAGTCTGAACCACAGATGTATGGTGGCGACAAACCAAACAAGCCTGTTTAACTTACAATAATATGTTTACTTCTGTAAACATGGTTTAACTTGRCAACAACACAAAAACCTTCACATTTTACAACAARACAGTTTCATAGATACAAAAAGAGGGCTATACAGTTGGAACAGGGAGGATGGGTCAGTCCARCAGGACAACAAAAGGGTCAGCAAAGAACTTCATGGAACCAGGAGGTGAAAAGATATTAGTCCAGCACCGATCCCAGTTTAGGAGGAAGACCTTCAGCCTGCCTCCACTTAGCGTAACGCTGCTTGAACCATTTCTGTAAGAGGAAAACAAACGAAGCATTAAGAAACAATCGAGCTGAATTCACTTTAGGCTGGTCTTAAAGGGCCTGTGACATAAAATTTTTGTAATAAATGTGAACGCACAACAAATTTCACGTTGTTTGGATGAACATTTGTTGAGATATTTGTGTGTGAAGAAACAGGAAGTGATGTCAAAGGGGAGTGTCTACATGTAAACAGAGTGATACTACAATAATTAGAGGAGAATCTGATGTGATTTAGATTATTTTGAGTCACTAGAGTTGAAGAGTTTAAATCAGAACAAAGACGAGAATTTCTTTTTTTTAAAGAGTTCCCTTTTGATGTCACTTCCTGTTTCACTATGCTGAGCCAAATTCAAGAGAAAATATGCCAGTTATGAGACAAAATGGGTAAAATCATGTGTATTATGTTAATTTTCTTAAATATAAATATGTTTTTTTTTGACTTTTTTTAAGGATAAGCATGTCACAGACCCTTTAAAATGGCTATAATCAACATATTACTGTGCAAATTTTTATTTATTTTAAATTTAAAAGCTGTTAACATTTAACCAAAGACTAAAACTTACAAGCCTAAATGATTAATTTTAKTGACTTCTAAATTTACAATGTAAAAATTTGGCCAAACATGCATTATTTAGCATGTAAGTAYGCTAAAGTTAGCTAGCTCAAGTTAGCTAGCGCCTTAGCATTTATACGGACAGTTATCCCCAACTATTCATTCTAAAATTCAAAATGTTAACACAAGTTAAACACAAATAATTTAGCATTTAGCCAAACACGCATCATTTAGAATTTGTATTATTGACAGTTRTCACTAACTATCCATTTTAAATTTAAAAGGATGATAACATTTAACCAAATTAACATCATTTAGCATTTAGGCATGCTACGTTAGCTAGCTTGTTAGCACTTATGGTAACATCTATAAAATAAGTTAATGATTAACATGTTTTGGCATACCAAACCTTTAACGTTAATTTTTTCACATTTATGATGAAATACATTCATTTACACAAACCAACAGTTTGGAGTTGGAAAACATAGTTGTTTTGCTAATTTTGATAACATCTATTAAAGTTGACATAAGCGGCAGTAAAGGTATATTACAGCAAACATAGCTTGCTGTTTTTTTCTATTTTTTCTCTAAAAAATATTAATTTACACTTATTGCTAGTGTTTTTTTTAACAATTTGTAATTTCAGCAAACTATTGCGTGTTTTACACTTTAGGTATATTTTATTTTTGAGTCATTTTGTTCAATAATCAGGTCCGTTTGTTGAGACGTTTGTTGTTTGTAAGTTTCAGTGAATGAAAGTTTCCTGATTGTTTGAATCAGACCGTGGTCAGGGTTTTCTGGCGTGTTTCGATGAGGTCGCTGACTCACAGCGGTTTCATTTGAGGCCAAGTTTTCTCAGAAAAAAACCACAGAAATCGAGCGGATCCGTTCTGTTTCTGCACCCGGGCCACGCCGAGCTGCAACCAGAGGATGACGGCGCAAAGATCTTCGACACCCGCGACCTCTCGCCCCGCTGTTGTGCAGCTCGTGTTGTCAGGGGATCCACAACAAACCCTGACGCAATCCTGAGAGAAGGGAGGGATCCGGGCCTGCGACTGAAAACTGAGGCTGCTTGTTTTGAGCTCAGAGTCTCGAAGGAGGAACAGTTTCCACATTTCTTTTGACTGAAAACACATGAGATCCTCATCTGGGTTTGCACTTAGAGATGAAGAAACTGAACCAGTTCAGGGACGGTTTCTGAGCCGCCCTCCGTTGTGAGTTTACCGACTCGTTTCTGAAGGCTGGTGAAATATAACGACAGCTCCTTTTGTCCCACACAATGGCCTYCTTTGAAAACAAGACGAATCGTGCCGGAGTTTAAACCCTCTGTGCGAAGGTCGGTTCACGCTGTAAAACATTATGACCGGGAAGCAGGGAGTGGCGTTGGGGTTGGGTTCCAAACGAGAGCTTTGTTAACAAACACAAAAAACACTCGGAGTTCTTTCTGATGATTATTTTCTTCCTCACCCTGCTCGCACCGGGCTTTTCCCCGGGCAGCTCGGCTTTTTCCCGCCTTTGTGTTCGGTGAATGGGAACACGGAACGAGTCGGMTTACGAGGCCTCTGAGGTCAGATAATGAAACGTTTCTGACGAAGATTAAGCTCGGCGGTAACTGA
>NW_013953037.1:29839-32038 GCF_001266775.1 Austrofundulus limnaeus
TTTAGATGGAGAATTACAAAAAAAAAATCTCAATTTTTTTTATTTTCCTCGTTTTAATTAACTTTTTTTTTTGGTTTAAAATTTTCCCCATTTAAAAAAAAAAAAATTAAAACAAACTTTATGGCCGCATGTTAGCTCCATACATTTACTAATCTGCTCAGCTGCTTCACTACAACACACTGGAGCATTACTGAATATTACTAAATATTACTGAATATTACTGAAGTACTGATCCAGCTCCTGATCGGTCCAATCATCGCTCACTCCCGACCCGCTCCACATTTCCATCTGGCAGGTCCAGTAAAACGAGCTGAGCTGCATCGAACAGTTTGTGATTTTTCTTGCTCGCGTTCGAACAGCGCAGAGAAAATGTGGAGGAACCAGTTTGTCATGACGAAGGGGTAAACGGATCGTTCGGTTGCCACGAGACGCCGCCGGCGACCATCTGTCGACCTCAATAAAAACAAGCGTGAGGTTAAATTTTCATASGGAACACACCGACGGGTGGAGTCGCACAGAAACACAAACAACCTGAACAGGTAACCGCTTCAGGTTTGTGCTGTAAGAGTCTTCGGCCGAGAGTTTCAATGTTCCTCACTTAACGTCGACGCAGATGTCAGAGCTGAGAAGTTTCACATCTGGCTGCAGATGTGGCTCTGGCTTTACAGGAGTGAGGAATTCCTCAGATAGAGAGGAGCCACGAGTTCATCTCTGAGATAAAGTCGAGCTTTCTAAAATTAAAAGCCTCAGTTTATCATCTGGAGCAGCAGCAAACTGTGTTTTACTTTTAATCTGGTTCAGATGTTGAAAAAAAAAACACGTTAATAAAAAAATTTGGTTTAGTTTGAAGGGAAAGAGCTCTTTTTTAATGTGTTTAAAACCCAGCTACTTACTATTAGGGACTAAATGTGTTTAATACAAGTTAATAAAACTTATATTTTAAAGTCTGGAGCTAAAATAAATTAACATTTGTCGTGGAACAGTGACAACTTTCAGGTTAATTTAAGAACAGAGTGCAGTCATGAGACGGCAGCTCTAGAGGAATCGTTGGATGAATCTGTTTTATTGATTGTTTCAGCAGAAAAATCAAACTCTTATGTGACTTAATGAAGTTATTTCTTCACTTTTAACTGTGTAAACAATTAAGGCATTAAATTAGCATTTAGACAAACACRCATCATTAGTCTTTAAGTAAGCTAGCTTATTAGCATTGATGTTATTGAAAGTTTTTAGTACTTATTTTAAATATAAAATATGTTAACATCTAGTTTAACACAACTCATTTAGCCATAATAACATTAGCTTGTTAGCATTTACATTAACTTTTATTTTATATCCATTCTAAAGAAATTAGTATTTAGCCAAACATGCATCATTTATGATTTAACTTTGGTAAACTTAACTAGCTTATTAGCATTATGTTGATAGCTGTCACTAACATTTTAAAACTAAAAAAAATAAACAACTAAGCATGCTAAGGTTAACTAGCTTGTTAGCTTTGTTACTGACAGTTATCACTGACTACTAGTTTTAATTTGAAAACATGCTAGTAGATAAACTCAAATAATTTAGGTTTAATTAACTTAGCTCATTAGCATTTGTTAGATTAACATGGTTTAGCTAGCTTGTTAGCACTTGTTGATAGTTATTACAAACGACTCGTTTTAAAATTTTAAATATGTTTATGTGTAGTTAAACACAAACCATTTGGCATTTAGGCTTAATAACCTAAGCTCTTTAGCATTTATATTATCAACTGTTATCATTTTATATCCATTCTAAAGATATTAGCATTTAGCCAAACATGCATCGTTTTTCATTTAACTTTGGTAAAATTTCCTAGCTTATTAGCGTTGATGTTGTTGACAGCTGTCRCTATTCATTTTAAAACTAAAAAAGGTTAACAATTAGGCATGCTAAGGTTAGCATTAAGGTTTAATTAACTTAGCTCTTTAGCATTTATGTTAGATTTAAAAGATATTAGCATTTAGACATGTTAAGCTTAGCTAGCTTGTTAGCATTGATATTTATCACTGACTATTCGTGATAAATAACAAAAATGTTAACATCTAGTAAACAAATCTTTTTATTTCAGTTATGTCTTAGTATTAAATGTAAAGTATGTTTTAAGAAGTACCGAGCTTAGTTTATTTTAAACACAATACATATATTATTATTATTATTATTATTATTATTATG
>NW_013953037.1:32563-41971 GCF_001266775.1 Austrofundulus limnaeus
GGTTCAGGTGGACCCAGGTTCAGGTGGACCCTCACTCACCTCCGTGTCCTCCTCGCTCAGCCCGACCTCCGCAGCGATCAGCAGCAGCGTGGTTCCGTCCGGATGTTTGCTGACTTTGTTGAAGTTCTGCTCCAGAACTTTGACCTGGTCCTCGGACAGCTTCGGGCTCTCCGCGGGGTTAGAAGCCATCGCTCCCGCAGGGGTTCTGCTCCCGGCTCGGTACCGGCTCAGACGATGGACTGTGGGAGGGATGAGGAGGACGCAGCAGCAGCRGCGGGTCGATGGTTCTCCTCGCGGCTCCGCTCGATGTTGAGAGGAGGGAGGAGGGTGGAGGTTTTTAATGAGGGAGGCCGGTCCAACAGTCCGAACCGGACCCGCCCACAGAACCCGACAGGAGGAAGAGGAGGGACAATAAATTAGTCATTAAGAAAAAAAAAAAAAAAAAAGGCGGTTCAAACCAAACATTTGAGTCTCGGTTCTGACATGAACACTGTGCGTGTCTGTTAGCAAAATATCTCACAAACCACAGGATGGATTTTAATGAAACTTTCAGGGATCTTACTTTGGACCTTTCGCTTTAACTCTATAAATTTTGGCGCCAAAAGGATTCAAGATGGCTGCCGCAGCCAACCGAATGCTTGAAACACAAAACCAGCTTGAACTCGGTCAGTTTTACAGACACTGAGCTGAAGTTTGGTTTGGTAGTAGCTGAGACTGATTTATAAACAGCTTTAGAGGTTCTGATTGGAAATCTCCATCAGGACCCTGCTGCTCGGATCAGAACCACCCCGAGGCCTCAGAGCCCAGTTTGACCCTAGGACAGCAGCGGGCCGTGGTGTTCCGATATTTTTATTTGTATCAGATTCAGGAGAATCCTGGTCCACAGAGGTCCAATCTGCGTTGTTATCGTTCTTTCGGCTTTCCCTTCAGCAGGGGTCTCCACAGCGAACTAGCACAGCTTCTCATTTAGCGGATTAGCTTTTTTGCTAACTTTAGAAACTGTTAGCGGACCGATTAGCTTTCTCTATAAAAAACAAATCAGTATATAAACAAAATATAAAGTTTTGTTTTTATACTGTTTATCAATTAATGTAATTTCTTTTTAGGATCACTGAAGGATTTTGAAATTTAACAAAACCTAACCCCAAACTCAAGCAGTGCTGGATGTGTCAGGTGCCACGCGTAGCATGTAGCATATTTAGCTGCTAAGTTTCAAAATAAAAGCATTGCAAACAAATACAAAATTTTACAAAGATTAAACAATGAATACAAAAGTGGCTTTATAAAAAATGTGGTAGAGAATATATTTGCTTTTTGTTGTATTTAGAAAAACACAAACTCAAATACTTTTATTCTGAAAGGTGTAAACTGGAAGTTTCACAAAGAGCTATTAAAAAGCAAACTAAAATATGCAACAGTGGCTAAAAGCAAAAGGTAGCAAATGTGTAGCTAAAGTGTCAAAACATTAGCTACAAGCTAAAAAGACCATAATGCTAACTAAAAGTAGCAGAATCATAACTAAAAGCTAAGTTTTGCAGAAGAGTAGCTAAAAAATAAAAGTAAGAAAAGGGCTTAAAGTTGCAAATTAAAAGCCAATAGTAGCTAAAAGTTAACAAATACCTATATATACGCTTAAAGTAGCACAAGACTAGCAAAATGCTAAAAGCAGCAGATGAAGCTAGCAAAAAAGCTACAGTAGAAAAAGGATAGCTAAAAACAAAAATCAGCACCAAGTCCAGCGAAATGGTAAAAGTAGCAATAAGCTTACAAAAAAACTTAAAGAAGCAAAAGGTTAGCTAGAAACTGGAAGTAGCAAAAGCCTGACAAAGTATGAAAAGACTAAATGCTCAAATTAGCCAAAAGGTTAAAGAAGCAAAAAGTTAGCTAGAATGTGTAAGTTACAAAAGTCTAGCTAGAAGCTAGGAGAAGCAACTGACTAGCTAAAACTGAAATTAGCAAAAGGCTAACTGAACAGTAAACACAGCTAAATAAAAGCTAAAATCTGAATTTAGGAGAAGACATTTTAAAACTGAAGAGATTTATCATTTTGTATTATTTGAAAGAGTTGAGTCTAGAAAAGAAAATTAATTTTGCCTGTTATTAAAATATGATTTAAAAAATCCTGAAGGACAGAAAACACATCAGAGTTGAACATTTAGATATGATTTTTAGTAACTGAACATTTTATTTTCTCACATTTTTCTTTCTTTTGTTGTAAAATCTGTCTCTGGGGTCACAAATCNCTGTTAGCGGACCGATTAGCTTTCTCTATAAAAAACAAATCAGTATATAAACAAAATATAAAGTTTTGTTTTTATACTGTTTATCAATTAATGTAATTTCTTTTTAGGATCACTGAAGGATTTTGAAATTTAACAAAACCTAACCCCAAACTCAAGCAGTGCTGGATGTGTCAGGTGCCACGCGTAGCATGTAGCATATTTAGCTGCTAAGTTTCAAAATAAAAGCATTGCAAACAAATACAAAATTTTACAAAGATTAAACAATGAATACAAAAGTGGCTTTATAAAAAATGTGGTAGAGAATATATTTGCTTTTTGTTGTATTTAGAAAAACACAAACTCAAATACTTTTATTCTGAAAGGTGTAAACTGGAAGCTTCACAAAGAGCTATTAAAAAGCAAACTAAAATATGCAACAGTGGCTAAAAGCAAAAGGTAGCAAATGTGTAGCTAAAGTGTCAAAACATTAGCTACAAGCTAAAAAGACCATAATGCTAACTAAAAGTAGCAGAATCATAACTAAAAGCTAAGTTTTGCAGAAGAGTAGCTAAAAAATAAAAGTAAGAAAAGGGCTTAAAGTTGCAAATTAAAAGCCAATAGTAGCTAAAAGTTAACAAATACCTATATATACGCTTAAAGTAGCACAAGACTAGCAAAATGCTAAAAGCAGCAGATGAAGCTAGCAAAAAAGCTACAGTAGAAAAAGGATAGCTAAAAACAAAAATCAGCACCAAGTCCAGCGAAATGGTAAAAGTAGCAATAAGCTTACAAAAAAACTTAAAGAAGCAAAAGGTTAGCTAGAARCTGGAAGTAGCAAAAGCCTGACAAAGTATGAAAAGACTAAATGCTCAAATTAGCCAAAAGGTTAAAGAAGCAAAAAGTTAGCTAGAATGTGTAAGTTACAAAAGTCTAGCTAGAAGCTAGGAGAAGCAACTGACTAGCTAAAACTGAAATTAGCAAAAGGCTAACTGAACAGTAAACACAGCTAAATAAAAGCTAAAATCTGAATTTAGGAGAAGACATTTTAAAACTGAAGAGATTTATCATTTTGTATTATTTGAAAGAGTTGAGTCTAGAAAAGAAAATTAATTTTGCCTGTTATTAAAATATGATTTAAAAAATCCTGAAGGACAGAAAACACATCAGAGTTGAACATTTAGATATGATTTTTAGTAACTGAACATTTTATTTTCTCACATTTTTCTTTCTTTTGTTGTAAAATCTGTCTCTGGGGTCACAAATCTGGACCAGAACTTTCTTTGCGAGCCGTTTTGTGATGTTTGTTTAGTTTTCTTAATTCTTATTTTGTCTGACTATTTGCTGTTTAAACAGAAAACTGAACCTGAACAGTAAATTTATTACAATTAATGTTTTTTTTTACAGTAATCAGTAGAAGCAGCAGCAGCTTCTTCCAGAGCTGAAGGTTTTGTTTTTTCTTTAACTTCATGTGAAAGATAAAAATGATAAAAAGTGACTGACGCAGAAAACAAAAGCAGCTCAACTTCCTGAAAGTTAAAACCGTCTAAAAATTTTAAAAATCACAGAAGAAATAACCAGAGTTGTTTTAGTTTTTATTTAATAAGCTCATTCATAAATTATCGCACATAAAAGATATTTCTCAGTAGTTACAAAGTGGACGTTTTGTTCTGCGCCTGGAAAAATAAAAYAAGATGAGCGCAGAGGGGGGCGGAGCTCCAGGAAGCTCCGCCCACCAGACAGGAGGAGACGGAGGTGAAAGTTTAAAAAATAAAATAAAATAAAATAAACATCCAAATGAGTCCCGGACCGCAGTCTTCAGAGCAGCAGAGGAACCGAGGCATGCCAGATGTTTTTAAAGCACATGCCGAAGTTTTGTTCCTGTTCTCCAGTGTGTWAAAAAAATATTTAAACCTAAAAATAAAAACAAGCTACATGTGAGGTGCACAAACAGGAAGTGGAATCTTCTCGGCTCGACGTTCTCAGAGTTCCACGATGACTGTTTTGTGTTTTTTTCCTGGAACAAAATCTTCGTTAGTCCCCGCCTCCTAAAACAAGCWCCTCCCCCTCATGAAGCCTCCACCTTGGACTGGTTTAATGAGACTGCCTGAATGGTTTTGGGTCAGGAGAGGTCGATGGCGGTGGCTCGTTGGCTAACGCTAGCTCTTTCTCTACGAGGCCGGAAGTCTTTTCTCGCTCTGCTCTCAGGAAGGCGGAGCCTAAACGTCCTGCCTGCGTGACGGGAGCCTACTTGGACACCTGCTGATGAATGTGCTGCAGGAACTCTTGGTAGGACGAAGCGGACTCGGACCGGTCCTCCACCAGGTGCTGGAAAAAGGCGGATTTAGCCGAAGAGTCGTCTCTGCAGGAGGAACGRAGAAACACAGCTTAGAGGGATGACWGAACCCCGCCCCCAAAATGARCAGAATCCCTTTAACGAGACAAAGATCAGTTTGTTGTGAGAGAATCGAGACAGTTAGCCATGCTAACATTCAGCTCATAAAACACTGAGTTCATCTGGAGTCCGCAAAGAAAACATGATTATTGGACAGAAGGGTTAGAGGACGGAGACGTTACGATTCAACAATAACTCAAAACTGGCGCCAAATTATGTCCTAAAATCTGTCATTTTATTATGGAGATTAATTGAGGCCATAAACTTTATTTAATATATTTTTTATTATTAACAATTTATTGTTCAAATTTATTTGAAACTATTTTGAAATTGAAAAAAAAATTATGCATATTACAATACACCTGTCATATTTTTATTATATGATACAACAGCCTGCCATAATTGTTAATTATGATACAACGGCCTGCCATGCATACTAAAATTATATGATACAACTTGTCACACTTCTAAATATGATACGACCTATGGCCTTTAATACTTTTAATTATATGACGACATGACATACCTTAATTATATGATACAACAACATGCCATACTTCATATGACAACAGCATGCCATACCTTGCTAATTACATGATAAACATGCAGAATTTTTCATTATATGACACAACAACCCCACATACATTTAGTACATGACAACAGCCTGCCATACGTTGCTTAGTATTAGACAATGTGGCCTGCTACATATGATACACTGACCTGTGGAATATTTCATTATATGACACAACGGCCTGCCATATTTTTAGTACATGACAGCAGCCTGCCATGCTTTGATTAATATTACACAATGGCCTACCATACATATGATGCAACAGCCTGCCATACCTTATTTGTTTTATGATTCAGTGGCATGCCATACCTACATGGGTTAAAACAAAAAAGAAAAAAATCTTTTGACTGAAATTGTTTTCCCTGTGGCAGTGCTCTCTCATGAGGAGAGGAGTTTGTTCATGACTGTAAATTTGGACACATCTGTTCAATATCGGTGCTCTGAACAGAAACATTTAATAAAATGTTTTAGATCCGACGTCTCAGGAGGAGTGAGCTGCTCATTCTGGACCGGAGCTGTAGACCGACAGGTGCTTTCACCTGCAGACGTCTCTCTGCTGCACCGGGCCGGGCMTCAGCGTTCATCAGAGAAACCAAAAACTTTAAATTCAATGAACTGAGAAGCCGTTTCTCCCTCTGGTCATCAGTTTACGATAAAGAATCAATCAAAACATCCATTTCTGGTCGTATCATCCAACCCCAGCCTCATCAACTCAAGAACTTTTCTCTTAAATGTTTAACAAGTTTAAAAACAGAGAATCAGCTGCTCCTAAAGCTGCAGCATCTTCAAGCTGCGCAAAAACAAAAAAAAAAACACATCCGCCCAAAACCCCGAGAGTCGATTTGTTCTGGCAGCAGCAGCAGGTTGTAAATACCAGGTTGAGCARCGAAGCAGAGACCGAAACAATGCATTCCTCGTGGAAATCTTTACCGCCGTCACCCCGGAGAGCTCGCTGCCGACTTCGAGTTCCTCTGGAAATAGATTTCAGTCGAGTCGGATCAACATGAGGCYGACCGCACCCCGTTTCTGTTCCCTCCAACGTTGTTACAACACGGCCGATAAAACTCTAACCCACGTTCAGATGGAAACGATAAACAGATTTATCTTCATTTAAATTAAAGCTCAAATCACATTTAAACYCTACAGGTTTGTGTTTCTTTGGACGTCTGACCTCAGCTTCACTTTAAGCTGAAAATCAGTTCAAAAAGTAAAGAAAAACTTAAACTTCCAACCGTTTGTTTGTGTTTAGCTTCATGAAAGTGTCAGTGCTTAAACACAACACTTCTACAACAGAAACTGGATCGTGGTGACACCGAGACGCTCAGCAGGTCGTTTGAGCAACGTGTGACAGAAATCACTGCCTCTAATGCACCCCCATACCATCAGAGAGGCCGGGTTTTGAACTATGTGTTGATAACCTTCTCTTTAGAACGGAGGACAAGACGTTTAAGGTTTCTGAAAAGAATCTCAGCTTTTCATCAATCTGACCACAGAACAGTTAATCAGCTTTACTTCGGCTCTTTTAAAATTAGCTCTGGTCCAGATCAGACCAATGACAGCGCGTCGTTTGGATCCAAATGAGCCGAGAAATAAACTGAAGAACCTAAGACTGAGCTGGTGAAGCTGAAAACACAGAACAGTAACCAAAAAGCAGGAAAGCACTAGTTAAAAGCTAAAGGAGGCTAAGAGCTAAATAAAAGGCGAAAGTAGCASAACACTTCCCAAATGTATAGTAAAAGGATAAGTAAATGCTAAATGTAGCTAAATGTTTGCTAAAAGTAGCAAAAACCTTGATAAAAAATCTCGAGAAAATCTAAAAGTTAAAAGCTGCAGAATAGTAGCTAAAAGCTAACTGTAGCAACAATTAAACTAAAAGTTACATGTAGCAAAAGTAGCAAATGGATAGCTCAAAGCTAAAAGMATACAAACACTAGCTGTGAGTTAAAGGTAGCACAAAGACTAGCAAAGCAGCAGAAGCATAACTAAAAACAGAAGTGTAGCTAAAACCTAAAAACAGCAAAAATGTTTAAATTCAGTTTCATAACTATGAGCTCAATAGGAGAGCAAAAAGCTAAAAGCAGCAAAATGCTCCCTAAATGTAGCAAAAGGCTAAGTATACAACGTAGCAAAATGTTTGCTAAAAGTAGAAAAAAGTTTGAGAAAAAAATAAAGATGACTAAAAGCCAAAAACTGCAAAATAGTAGCTAAAAGCTAAAAGTAGCAAAAATGAAACTGAAAGCTAATTGTTGCAAAAGTAATAAATGGATRGATAAAAGCTAAAGTATCAAAAGGCTAGCTAGAAGCTAAATGTAGGAAAAGTCTGGGATAGTAGCAGAACTGTAACTAAAAGCTACATTTAGCAAAAAGGTAGCTAAAAACTAAAAGAGCAAATTAAAATTTATTAAAAGACAGAATTAAAAAAGAGCTCTTCATGGCCAAGCACCTGAATACATTTAAAAGTTTCATTTCCCCTTACAACCCCAGACGAGACCTCCGCTCACATGATCAACATCTCCTTATGGTTTCCCTCACTCGCTTTAAGACCCGTGGTGACCGGTCCTTCTCCTCTGTGGCCCCCAGGCTCTGGAATGAACTCCCCGTTAAGGGCTCGACACACGGGAGGCGACGTCGCTCGCTCTCCATTCATTTCCTATGGAGCCTGTGCGGTGAGGCGACAATCGCTCGCCCTCCTCCAGCTAAGCGACCGGCGAAAATAGTGCATGTGAAATTTCGCGCTCGTACACGTAGACGTGCACACGCGAGCTTGCGACGCGACATATGAAAGTTGAAAAATGTTCAACTTTTGTCGCTGTCGCTTAGCGTACAACCAATCAGCGAGGGTTTCACTGACTGACCAATGAGAGGAGAGTATGCTACACACTGCAGTTAGCTAACACTTTCACCAAGTGATTACTAAAAAGCTTYGTGGGAATTTATTGGCACCAGGGTGAAGTTTATGGTAAGTTTTTCCTCATAAAACTGTATCTTGATGTGTGTTTGTTTTTCAATGTCATATAAAAGCTGAATGTAGCTTTTGGTTAACAGCTGTTTTTATTTACACTTTACACCATTAAACTGTTTCTGAACAGAGACTGATCAAGTGAAACTCGTGGATCACCATGTTTGCTGACGACACTCTGATCTGTGGTGAGAACAGAGAACAGGAGGAGGAGAGGAGGAGGTACAGACATCAGGGAATGAGAGGGAGGCAGGGAGGACATGAGGAGCAGGACTTCTAGTCCTTCAAGCTGAAGATGTGAGTGGAAACGATGAGAGGACAGAACCTGAACCAGGCTGCAGGTGAGTCCAACAGAACGACGATGTAAAAAATAAAAACCAGGCGCGKGTCTTACTTCAGGACGTGGACGGTGGAGCTGAAGGCCCGGTTGTCCTGCAGCCAGTCCAGGAAGGCTCGGACTCTCTCAGACCGAGGAGTCTGCAGCTCAGGAATGTGACTCTGAGGAGAACCAGAGCAGAACCAGAACGTCAGGAACRCGGCGGRCTCRAACCTTCGGCACCGGAACACAACCGTTACCCACCATGTTGGGGGGAACTGAAGCGTAGCTCGGACAGCCCAGGACGTCCCGGATGAACGCGTCGCTGCAGTTCTTACCGATCCACAGGTAGAACGCCTGCAGGAAACAGAACCGGGACAGAACCGTCAGGTTGAGAAGAGCTGCGTTTAATCAGRWCGTCGAGCGAAGGAACGTTTCCTCACGTCGCCGCAGTCCATGAGGAACGCCCCGTCCGGGCTCAGCCTCTCAGCCGACAGGTGCTGCAGGTGAGGCTGAGGGACGATGGTGTCGTTCAGGTGGAGCGCCCCCTGCAGGTGAAACCAGGACATCGTCATCATCAACAACAACAACAACACAGAGCTCAGTTTGTGTTGCTGGAGTCCCACCTGGTCCGTCACGTTGTCCAGCCTGTAGAGGTCCGGATGGATCATCTTCATCAGCTGCGGCAGCGGCTGCGTCTTAAACTCACACATGGCGAAGACTCGCTCGTCCAGCCGCGTGCTGGTTCCTGTCCGCAGAGCTTTCTGTAAACAAACAACAACAGACATAAATAACAACAAGCTCAGAGCCGAAGAACTTCACTAAATCTGGAAGAAGCTAAAACTGAGCTGAATTTAAAAACAGTAGGAAAACACTAGCTAAAAGCTAAGAGCTAAATAATGTCAATAATAGGCTGTGTTCAAAACGACAGGCCGGGTCCTCCGGAGG
>NW_013953037.1:42606-43948 GCF_001266775.1 Austrofundulus limnaeus
TCGGGCCAAAGGTAGGACGTATTTGTCGGCCGCATCGGAGGAGTCTTCGGTTTTGGACGTCCTTCGTCGCGGCGCTGTGACGTATGCGGCCGACAAATTCAGCCTTCGGAGGACCCGGCCTGCTGTTTTGGACACAGCCATAGTAAAACTCTTCCTTAAAGTAGCAAAAATCCTGATTAAAAATAATCTAAAAAGATGGCTAAAAGCTGCAAAATAGTAGCAAAAGTAAGAATTGGCAAGCTAAAAGCTAAAGTGTCAAAAGGCTAGCTGTAAGTGATAAAAGTAGAAAAACACTAGCAGAAGAACAGCTAAAATCTAAAAGTAGCAAAAAGTCGTAAAGTTGCAGATTCATAACTAAAAGCTAAAAGTAGCAAAATGATGGCTAGGAGCTAAAAGTAGCACAAGGTCAGCTATATAATAAAGGTAGCAAAAACCTAACTAAAATACAAATGTAGAAAACAAATGTAGCAAAAGACTATCCAAAAGATTTAAGTATCAAAAGGCTAGCTAAAGGATTTAGCTAAAACTGAGCTGAATTGAAAAACAGTAGCAACAAGTAGGGAAACACTAGCTAAAAGCTATAGGAAGCTAAGAGCTAAATAAATGTCATAAATAGCCAAACTCTTCTTAAAAGTAGCAAAAAAGCCTTATTAAAAATATTCTATAAGCATCGTTAGTGGCTAAAAGCTAGCTAAATGATTTTATTTGCAAAAGGTTAGCTAGAAGTTAAAATGTAAAAAAAATAAAGGAAAAAGTAGAGGCTAAATATAAGCTATAATACACAAAAGGATTACTAAAAGCTAACAAAAGGTTAGCTAAAGCTAAAAGTTTTAAAAGGATAAATAAAAGCTTCTAGAAACAAAAAAACTAACTAAAAGCTCAAAGCAGCAAAAGGCTAACATAGGGCACAAAGTAGCAAAAGCCCATCTAAAAGCTCGAATTAGCTAAAAAGCTAACTATAAGCTGAAAGAAGGAGGGACCTCAGTTAATTTCTACAGGGAAAATATGTTTAAATAACTTGAAAAGTACAAAAGTCACAAAAACATAAATTCAGAGCAGTTATCTGCTGAACGAGCCGAACGTTAATAATCAAAATAAACCTGTTTGTTGTTGTTTAGTTCCCACGAGCGGCGGTCACTTTATGAGCCGCAGCTTTGTGAGTTTTTTAACTGAATCATYATTAAAGATATTTAATTTAAATAAACATTAAAAGACAAATATTTTGACCTTTAACCAGCAGAAACAAACTATTTATACATATTTGCACAAGAGTTCAGTTTGTTCAACACCTACAGAGGGTTTAGAGCCGGAGGACGGGGTGTGTGTGTGTGTGTGTGTGTGT
>NW_013953037.1:45226-48822 GCF_001266775.1 Austrofundulus limnaeus
GAGCTAACAACAAAGTTATTAGCTTGGGAGCTAACAACAAACTTATTAGCTTGGTAGCTAACAACAAACTTATTAGCTTAGGAGCTAACAACACATATATATTAGCTTGGGAGCTAACACCATATCTATTATCTTGGGAGCTAACAACAAAGTTATTAGCTTGGGAGCTAACAACATACTTATCAGCTTGGGAGCTAACACCCTACATATTAGCTTAGGAGCTAACAACATATTAATTAGCTTGGACCTAACGGTATATTTATTAGCTTGCAAACTAACGCCATATACATTAGTTTGGGAGCCAACGCTTTATTTGTTAGCTTGGGGAAAAAAAATATTAGCTTGGGAGCTAACACCATATAAATTAGCTTGGGAGCTAACACCATATACAGTATATTAGCTTGGGAGCTAACACCAAATTTATTAGCTTGGACCTAACGGTATATTAATTAGCTAGCAAACTAATGCCATATACATTAGTTTGGGAGCTAATGCTATATTTGCTAGCTTGGGCGCTAACACTATATTTTTTAGCTTGAGAGTTACAGCTGTATTTATTAGCTTGGGTGATGACGCACCATATATATTAGCATAGGAGTTTAAGCTACATATATTAGCTTGAGAGTTGCTGCCATATTTATTATATTGGGAGCTACCATTAAATTTATCACCTTGGCAGCTACTGCTATATTTATTAGCTTGGTAGCTACCGATGTATATATTAGCACTGGAGCAATCGTCGTATATATTGCTCAAGAGCTAATGTTGTATATATTAGCTCTGGAGCTARAATTTCAAATATTAGCTCAGATTAGTTAATTTAAAAGTGTTAAACATCCGACATCACTCAAAATTAACCTTAAGCTGGACAAAACTCACATCAGAGCAACAATAAACGTCATCATTTACCCAGAATGCTTTGTGGCGTACATACGATGGCAGCATGCGTGTGATATAGTTGTTTAAATATAAAAACTAAACAGCCTACAGTATTTTTAGTCTTGTTTTTATAGTTGAAGTTTATCAAATATTCTTTAATGTTGTAGCCAGGCAGAGATCCTTGAAGTCCTGCAGCAGTTTTTAACTTCCTGGCAGAGGAGACAAGCCCGTCTCTGACCTTTACTGGACGTGTAGAGCAGAGCCGCCTGGAAACAGGCCAGAGACGAGTCCGCCAGAGAGTCCTCGATGGACATCTGGACGGCGAAGGCAGAGTCTGGGTTCACGTTGGCCAGAGACAGCAGGTCCGTGGAGCGCACGAAGAAGTTCCCGTGGAACGTGTGGATGGACAATCCTGCAGGACGAGAACAAAGGGTTAAATAAAATAACAGAGCGGTCGACGTGCAGCAGGCGGCGTCACAGCTCCACACCTTTAGTGCATCGTATTCTCATGACGGCCTCGAAGCCGATCTTCCTGCTGAGGTAGCGCTCCAGATCCTTCTGGAACTTCTCCAGCTGGGCCGGGTTGTGGGCGTGATGGAAGGACGGGTAGTAGAAGACACTTCCTGCTGAGTACTTGGACATGCAGGCTGGGGGGTGGGGGGCAGAATAAACAACAAGTGATGTCATTAATGAAAGATCTCAGCCTCTTTTTCCTCCTGAGATGTATTTACTGTTTTTTTTTTTAAACTTGTCCTCACCGAGCGAAGCCAGGTCGGCGTACTGCGAGCTGAGGAGAAACAGATCCACTCCGATCTGCTGTCCCGAGCAGTCCAGAGCCAGTTTCTTATAAAAATCTGTCGCAGGGCCGAGGTGCTGCACGCTCTGAAAGAATATTAACAAAATTAAGTTTTGTTGATAAACGTTTAAATCACAMGACATAAAGGATGTAGATAAAGCAAAAAAAAATTTTCAGCTATAAAACAATGTGATTTTTGAAATTTTTGGGAATTTATTTCAACAAAATATAAATCATCTCTAATTGGTGACATGATTGTGCACAAAAAGTAAGAAACTTATAATTTTGTTGCTTCTTGACAATAAAACTAATTTATTTCTTCTTAAATGGCACCACATTTGTTGGAAAAACACATTTCTGTGTTGGGACCATGAAAAACATCTCCTGTTGTGGCTGCGTATGGTTCTTCCACATGCTACTGACACCTGTTGTTGAATGAACGAGTTGTTAAATTTAAAAAAATGTTTAGTTTATTCAGGCTTTAAACATCCAATTCAATAAACAGCAGCAACAAGAAGTGTTTGGCAACAGCAGAAAAAAAAACAAGTTTTTCGAGGTGACATCCTACGTAATCACCTCAGAAGCTCCGCCCACAAATCTTTTTTTTCTCTCTCATTTAATGTGGCTTTTTTTCCGACAATATAAGATTTATTGCCAAGAAGCAAGAAAGAAATAATCAACCAAATACACAATGCTTTACTTTTTCTAGGTACCAAACTTGTAGACGTATTTCCTATCAGGAAAACCCGTTGAGTTTAGTAAAAAAAAATTTAAAAAAGGATAAAAAAGGTGGATAATGAGAACCTTGGTGCTGGAGCGCTGGTTGGGGTCTTCTCTCGACTGCAGCTTCCCGGCGCCCAGCGTCGGCAGCTGAGWCTGGAAAACGGTGACGCGGCCGCCGGTGGGCGACATGAGCTTGAAGGCTGCCTGTAAGGCCGGACCCAGGGCGCTGTGCGTCTCTCTRCTCTGACTGAACATGGCAGGAAGTGACGTCAGCAGCTCTTTCACCAGCTGCAAGCCAGGACAAAYATTGACACTGAAACATTTTAGCTAAACTGAATTTGGATTTCCTRAAATAAGATTAAGAGACATAAAAACCAAACTTTACCTCGTGGCTCTCCTTTAGGTTCACCATCAAACTGTCGTGAGACGGAATAAAGACATCTAGAGAAAAATATATAAAAAGTGACTTTGAAACAAAGTTTTCCAGATAAGAAAACATTTAAAAACATTTTCACTCTTCTTTCCTGGAAGTCATTGTTCTCTTTCCCAACAGAAGTTATCTGGAAGYTATTTAACTTTCTTTAAACATCGTGGTGCAATTTAAATTCCAGGACGGAGTCATTTAAAACTCTTCAAACAAACAWTCCCTACTGTGGATTAAAAACCTCTGATTCATTTGATTCAGATCATAACAAGAGATAAGTCTTTTAGRCAAAAGAACGTTTTCAATTTCTTGATCTTTATTAGATTGTTTTCAATTATCAGACCCCAGTGGTCCCTGTTTAGCAGCTTTAAAAAGCAGCTGTTGCCTGTTCTGTTTGTGGCGTTGTGTTTAATATATATATTTAAAAAAAAAACACCACGACAAATACCGTTTCTTATGGCTGCGCAATATATCGCAAATTTATTATCACCGCGATAACAGCCTGTGCATTAATAATATCGCAAAACAAAAATGGAATCTATATTTGGTATAACAATCTCTAAAAACATCCAAAAAGCACCAAATTAAGATTAAAATGTGTTAAACCGTCTTGTTTTATGAGCGCCTGACATTAAAGGATGTTTTTAGTCACATTAAAAACCAATAAATGCTGAAATTCTGTACGTTTTGAGTTTGTTTATGAATAAAATCAAAGTAATCAGCGACTTTTGTGGGAAAATTCCATCAGGATTAAACAAGTATATAATTTTATAA
>NW_013953037.1:51000-52173 GCF_001266775.1 Austrofundulus limnaeus
TTGTTCAAATAATTGTTATGGGCAGGTTACAATATAAAAAATGTTTGTCATAATCATGTTTTGTAATTATTTGACAGGAGTTTTACTTTGAAACTGTGTATTTAATTTAGTTATAATGCAAACACAATAAAAATTAAACTAAGATTGATAATAATTATCATTTTCATTCATACATTGGTAATGTCTGACTGGGCCTCGTGTCACTTTATGTTCAACAATTGGGCCGTGAGGTCAAAAAGGTTAAGAACTCCTGCTCTAGAACACATTAAAACAAAAGCAATTTATATAAAACAGTTTTACAACAGAACAGCTCCATCTAGTGGACAAACACCGTCACTGCATCAAAACATGAGGAGGTTTTTACCATGTAGTCCGAGGAGGCGATGAACTCCACCGTGGAGTTCTGGACCTCGGGCCTCTTGTGTGGCTCCCCGTAAGACCTCGTCACTGGGTTGTACATAAACTCATCTGGTACTAAACAAACAGAGTAAAAAAAACTGTAGAGAGAAAAAAAAAAACAAGAATTTAAAGCTAAATATTATTTATAGTCTGATACCGTCGTTGACCCGATAGCAGAGGTTGCACTTCCACCGGCGCTGGTCCAGAAAGGTGACRAACGGGTTGATGTAGGTGCGGCAGGAGCGGCAGCGGACGATGGTGTTGGAGGTGATGACCGGCAGCTGCTGCAGAGACGAGGACGGAAAAAGGTTCAGTGTTTTTAATAAAAACAATCCTCCGTTTACGCTTCAGCAGCTGATTAAAGACGCCTTAGTTTCCACGCTCCGGAGGAACGAAAACTTTGACCTGAACATCAGATTTATTGTTTGTTTTCTGGAGGACTTCCTGGTGAAGAGCCTCAGCTGGTTCAACAGAGACCTGAGAAATTCTGTTTTATTTGACCTGAAAACTACAGAGAAAATAACGGTTTTTATAAAAGTACCTGAAACAGGAAGAGARGGTTGACGAGAGCTACTTTCTTGTAAATAATCCTGAGTATCTGATGTTTATTCTCTAAAACGAGGTAAAAACAAAGTGTTTAAATGTGCTGAGCAGAATAATTATAGTTAACTAAAACTAACTAAAAAATGAAAATTGAAATTGAAAAAACATTTTATTTAACTAAAATAACTAAAAACTAATAAAATGAAAAAACGACAACAAACTGTATAATCT
>NW_013953037.1:52534-54071 GCF_001266775.1 Austrofundulus limnaeus
ATTTTAACCTTGGTGCTGAGTCAGCAGATCCTACCTGCAGGTCTCTGAAGGGGTGCAGCAGGAGCCCCAGGGGGAGCCTGGCCTTGTTGAGTAAAGCCTGGGTTTGTGGAATGCTGGTCAGGGTGCACCTGAAGGTCCTGCTCAGCAGAGGAACAAACAAACAGGTGAGCGACAGGTGAGACAAACAGCCCAGGTGTCGGTTCAGAGAGCGGCACTCACTGCGGGCTGCAGTTGACCTTCTTCAGGTCGGGGCTGATGTTGGGTTCTGGGCCCTCCGAGGGCCTCGGGGGCAGCAGGTTCCTCTCCTGCAGCAGGTTGACCGGYCTCAGGGCCTCCACCTCCAGCTCCGGGACCCCGCTGAGACCCCCCAGGGCTGCAGACAGCTGGGAGAGGCTGGGGAACGGCTGCAGAGAGAGAGAGAGAGAGAAGGTAAAAAAAAACTTTAGCTGCGTGTTGGAATCAGGAGGTTATTTAGTTAATTAGCTTTAAACGTTTTAGCTCTAAAGAAGCYGAAGTTTTCCTCAGATCAATAAAAGTTCCAACATTCATGGAAAAATTAACCTGATTTAAAGAAAATTAAAACAGGAAGTTGTAGTTCAGCTAAACGACTGCTGAAACTTTGTTATCAACACTAGCTGAATGCTAAAAATAGCAAAAAGCTAGCTAAAAGACAAGAACAGCAAAACACTAGCAATAAGCAAAAACATCTAAGAGCTAAAAGCAGCAAAACAATAGCTGGAGTCAAAACTATCAGAAGCTAGCTATATGCTAACAGTAGCAAAAGGTTAGCTACAAGTTTAAAGTAGCAAGAGGACTGCTAAAAGCTAAAAAAGATATCAAAAGGCAGGCTAAAATAAAAGTAGCAGGATGGAAGCTAAAAGTAGTCAAACTTTAGCAAGATGCCAAAAGTATCAAATGGCTATATGCTAATAGTAGCAAATGGCTAGCTAAAAGCTGAAAGTAGATACTTGCTAAAAGTAAAGTACCAAATGSTTAGAGTAGCTAAAACTAGCTAGAAGCTAAAACTAGCAAAACAGTAGCAGGAAATCAAAAGTTAAAAAGGGCTAGCTAAAGATAGCAAAAGGTTAACTACAAGTTATCATAGCAAAATGATCGCTAAAGCTAAAATTATCAAAGGGCTAGCAAAAGTGTAAAAGTAATAGAAGGTTAGCTAAAAACGAAACAAGAGCAAAACAAAAGTGAGAAGCTAAAAGTGCCAAAAAGATAGCTAAATACAGAAACAACAGAATCTATACGCTGCTGAAAGTAGCAAAAGTCTAGCTAAAACCCTAACATAGCATAAGGCTAGCTAAAATCCAAAAATAGCATAAGGTTAGCTAAAAGCCTAACATAGCATAAGACTAGCTAAAAGCCTAACATAGCATAAGGCTAGCTAAAAGCCTAACATAGCATAAGGCTAGCTAAAATCCAAAAATAGCATAAGGTTAGCTAAAAGCCTAACATAGCATAAGACTAGCTAAAAGCCAAAAATAGCATAAGGCTAGCTAAAATCCAAAAATAGCATAAGGTTAGCTAA
>NW_013953037.1:54892-56855 GCF_001266775.1 Austrofundulus limnaeus
TAGCTAAAAGCCTAATATAGCATAAGGCTAGCTAAAAGCCTAACATAGCATAAGGCTGGCTAAAAGCCTAACATAGCATAAGGCTAGCTAAAAGCCTAACATAGCATTAAGCTAGCTAAAAGCCTAACATAGCATAAGTCTAGCTAAAAGCCTAACAAAGCATAAGGTTAGCTAAAAGCCTAACATAGCATAAGACTAGCTAAAAGCATAACATAGCATAAGGTTAGCTAAAAGCCTAACATAGCATAAGGCTAGCTAAAAGCCTAACATAGCATAAGGTTAGCTAAAAGCCTAACATAGCATAAGATTAGCTAAAAGCCTAACATAGCATAAGGTTAGCTAAAAGCCTAACATAGCATAAGATTAGCTAAAAGCTGGCCAAAAGACTAAATGAAAGATAAGTGAAAAATTTGAATCTAAACGCTAAAATATCAAAAAGTTAGCTGAAATTTTAAAGTGAAATAAAAAGACAAAAGCAGAGTGAGCAGAACGAGCAGATTTAAATAAATGTTTTTAAAGGAAGTGAAGGAATCTCAGTGTTTATAAAGGAAACATCTTAGTTATTTTATTCTTTAAGTATAAAACAAAACAGGAGCTAAAAGCATAGACGTCCTGAATGAGCTGAAAAATAAAAACAGGAAACTGATCCTGAAAAGCTCACCTGCGGTCCCACCTGAGGGTACTGCTGATAACCCGGCTGGCCGTAGAGGTTCTGAGACGGGGGCCCGTCAGTGTGTTGGGTCGGTCCCTGCTGATAGGTGGGCTGCAGGTTCTGGTAACCATAGCTACCGTAAGGTTGACCCTGATTGGTCGCATCGTTCGAAGGAGGCATGGAATCTAGAAAAACACAGTTTACCAATAAAGTAACAATTAATTTGTTGAAAAACACAAATGTTGTTTTTAACACGTTCAGTCCACACAGATATTTGTCTCGACTTCAACTTTTCAGCTTCTTTCATGAAGACAAACCTGGAAAGCTGCCGCCTTCGAGGGAATCATAGTTGTTTGGAACCGGAGAGGCGCTGCCGGTGCTGGAGGACGACGTGTCGCCGCCTGAGAGACAAACGTTAAAATATGAAAATAAACACAAAGTTCGCTCTGAGAGGCTCGTRAAGATGAGGAAGGATTCATGTGGGTGAACAGAGGAATGTATGGAGGACAAACAGAGACAAAAATATAATACTGGTAAACTACAGCATCTGCAATTCCTGTAAACATACAGAATGAAAGATTAATGCTGAAAGATTTTAGCTGAAAGCTGCTGAAGAACCTGAAAATCTTTAACGGCAAAACCTATTGAGTTAAAAAAAAAAGTAAAAAATAATAGAGAGTAGGGTTGGACAAAATCGTATCTTTTGCAATTAATGGATTATTTTTGGCACTTGACGGTTAATACCATTAACGCCAACAAGCAGACTGACTGGAGGTTTTCCTGGTCAATTCCCTCGCTGCTCCTCTCCACTTCAAATATGACAAACATTTTTTTAAATAAGTTCTGTAATTTATTCATCATAACTCTGGTTTTACTTGGTCAATCAACACAATTTAAAAATTGATGTATAGCCTGAAGTCTGAACTTTTGACACAATTTGGAACAAATTTTACAGAGAGCAAATTTAAGWGATTTAAATTGGTTCTGCAGGACTCCAGGGGATAAATCATCATATTAAATAGTTATCGGCTAAATATCACAATTAATTATGATTAATTATTTTGCCAATATTGCCCAACCTTAATAGAAAGACAGCAAAACAGGGCTACAAAAGTAGCTAAATAAGCAAGAAGCTAACAGTAGCAGAAACAATTTAAAGTAAGAGATGGAAAATGAGAGGGAAAATTTCCAAATTCAAAAAAGAAAAAAAAAACTTGTTTGGAAATGGCTAAAAAAATGAAACTAGCCTAAAATAGTTCAAAACTAGCTTAAATTTGCACAAAGAAACAGAAAAATCGTGCTGAATTAAAC
>NW_013953037.1:57950-58933 GCF_001266775.1 Austrofundulus limnaeus
GCTCACTGCTGCCAACTAGTGATCAGAGACTGAACTACAACATAAAAATGAACGGTTGGCAAGAAAGTTGACATTTTAAACCTTACATTAAAAATCGATACAGGGCTTTAGAATATCGATACAGTATCGGGAAATGAAATATCGCAATATTTTAGTGTATCTATATTTTCTTACACCCCTGGTGAAAACTACGACGTAAATGGTTAAATAAGTGTTTTTTAAAAATCTTTTATGAATAACGAGCAATAAAAACCAAACGCTGAAAATCCAAACAGTTCCATCAGGTTTTCAGGTGTTTTAAACGGAACAAAGAGCTCACGACTCTTCTGAAAACGATTCATGTAAACTCAGAAATAATCTGAACGAGCACAAAAAGAACATTTTCTCCTCTGAACGTCAGATTCTGGACCRGTTCGGTGGAAGGATTACAGGAAGAGAATATCTGAATGAAGCCGTTAATCCTGGCGGGTCAAAGGGAGGGATGAAGAACAACAAACCAACAAGCAGCAGCAGGGATCTCATTGGGCGAAATGCGATCCAATTATCTGACTTAATCTGAGCAGCAGACCCGTGGATTATAAGAAACCAGGACGACCAAGACCTCCTGCTGGTTTCACTCAGTGGTTAATGAAGAAGTTATCAAAAATAAAACAACTTTATGACCTGTAGACTGTTTAGGTCGTTTACTTTAAACTGGTTCTGTCTCAGATTATTTATAATCTGAACACGTTCTGAGGTGACGTTAATCTGATTAACCACACACTCTGACCTGCAGGACTCGTCTGTTCTGGACGTCTTTGCTCGGTCTCAAGGACACGTCCACAAGTCAAACACAGTTCACCGTGCCGTCCGCTAATGCAGCTTAAAGCTCTATCACGCAAAGAAGGTGCTGTGTGTGAGGACCGTCCAGAACCAGAACCAAGGACCGTTTCAAACGGACTGAGACAAAACATACAGACTCTGCTTTTCTCAGTTCCTCTAAA
>NW_013953037.1:60173-65042 GCF_001266775.1 Austrofundulus limnaeus
GGTCTCAGTTCCTCTAAATCCTCCAGAACCGGTCTCAGTTCCTCTAAAACCTCCAGAACCGGTCTCCTCAGTTCCTCTAAATCCTCCAGAACTGGTCTCAGTTCCTCTAAATCCCCCAGAACCGGTCTCCTCAGTTTCCTCTAAATCCTCCAGAACCGGTCTCAGTTCCTCTAAATCCTCCAGAACCGGTCTCAGTTCCTCTAAAACCTCCAGAACCGGTCTCCTCAGTTTCCTCTAAATCCAGGTAATATTATTAATGAGGTATGGCAGGTCCTTTCAACTTATAAGAAATATGGCAGGTCGTATCAAATAATAATGTATGGCAGGCTGTTCTATCTTACATTTATGCACAGCAGACCACATCATATAATTAAAAAAATATTGCAGGTCATGTAATATAATTAAGTATGGCAGGCCCTTGTATCATATTATCAAATATAAACAACATACTTTTTAAGTTTCAAACATTTTTTTAATTTAGTTTCAAAATTATCTTTCAATTTTAATTTTTTTCTTTCAGTTTCCAACAAACCTTTTGAACAAGCTTTATGTGGCTAATTTAGCTCCGTACGAACGAGTCAACATGTGAGTCGCAGCGACACGAGGGAGAAACGAGTTCACGAGAGACCAACGAGAAGCTAAAACCAACCTGCTGCTTCTCCTCTCTGGTGACGAGTCGGCAAACACCTGTCCACGGGGGAGGGGCTAAATTTAAACACCTGCTAAGCTCCGGTGGAGGGCTAAACTCCACGGGGAGCGCCATGAGCCGAACACGAGACGTTTTCAACATTATTAAATGAGTTTAAAAAATAAACATTAAATCCAGAAGACAAATTAAAAAATCACTGAATTATTTTAAAATTTTGTTTAAAATGCAAATAAAAAACTTTATGGAAATTAGACTCTCTTATAACAACGGATTATTTGCATTTCAAAATAAAACTTTGCTTTTTCTTCTCTTCTGTTTGGTTCTGATGTAAACACTTAGYTGTACAAAAAGTGCTTTTTCAATAGTTTGACTGATTTTTATATTCAGTAAAACTGCATCAACATTCTGTAAAACCAAAGAAAACATCTAATTTATACATTTTTACAGTCAAGACCATTTCCTGCAAACTCTAAAAGATTTATTTTATAAAAAAAATAATTTATTTTAATCACCTGGTTGTGCAAAAATAAATAAAAATAATATAAATGAGAAAAACCTTCATAAAAGCTCAGAATTTGACTTAATTAAACTCGTTTATATATAAATACAAACATAATATTTTGATTTTCTTTCTATTTTTGGTTGATAAATTGATCAAATAAAAACAAATGGATGAATAAAATGAGCTCTGATGAGTTTGGGCAGAATAAAGTGACAGGAAACAGATAAAAGGTGAATAATCTGCTGAGATTATGGAACAGGAAGTCGTGTTGAAGGTTGGGATGACGAGCAGATCAGACGGATGGAGGTGAGGGTTTAGAAGTGGAGTTTGTGACGGGGGAAAAGTGGGAACAAAGAGAGGGGGTAAAAGCTAAAGCAGACCTGCTTCCTCATCCTCCTCCTCCTCATCGTCCTCCTCATCCTCAGAGCCGGATGAAGACAGGGCTCCAGCTGGGCCCGAGGTAGCGGCAGAGGCGGAGCTAGCTCCACTATTAGCAACATATCCATACTGCAGGCCTGTGGGGAGGGGGAGGGGCAAAAACTTCATCAGAAAACTGAAGAGGGGCGAGTGACCGTCAGCTGACCAGATCTGGATCTTCACAAGTCCTGGTCTATGCCCACAAGAGGAAGCAGCAAAACCTTTAGCTAACAGTTTGATATTTTATTTAGCCTTTAGTCCTTTTAACTGTTAGTTGGCATTTTGCTATTTTCAGGTTTTTCTGCTCATGGCTAATTCTTGCTAATTTAAGCTAATATTTTTATACTTACAGCTAAAACTTTTGCTGTTTTTAGCTATTAGCCTCTTGCTTTCTCAACTGCTGAGTTAGCCTTTTGCTCCTTTTAGCTATGCATTGATAATTTTATCTAGCCTTTTGAGAATTTTAGCTATCATTTTGCTATTTTAGCCTTTAGTCCTTCTAACTGCTAGCCTTTTGCTACTTTCAGTTAATCATTAGCTGATTATAACTAATCTTTTGCTGGTTTTAGGTAATCTTTTGCCACTTTAAGCTAATGTTTAGATATTTTCGCTATCATTTTGCTGTTTAAAGCTATTAGCCCTGTGCTATTTCAAGTACTGTTAGCCTTTTGCTACGTTTAGCTTATATTTACATATTTAGCAAATCTTGTGTTGCTTTTACCTAAATTTATTATACTTTTAGCCATCATTTTAGCTGATTTTAGCTTTTAGCTCTTTGTTATTTCAACAGTTAAGTTTGCCTTTTGCTACTGTTAGCTAATATTTGCAGATTTAGCAAACCTTTATCCACTTTTATCCTATCTTTCGTCACTTCTAGCTAACATTTCGATACTTTTAGCTATCATTTTACTATTTTAGGTATTAGCCCTTTGGTATTTCAACGTCAATGTCTTTTGCTACTTTAAGCAGATTTAGCTAATATTTTGTAGCTTTTGCATAAACTTATTGTACTTTTAGCTATCATTTTTGCTGTTCTTAGCTGTTAGCACTTTGCTACTTGAACTCTTTTGCTCTCTTTAGCAGTTTTTTGCTAGTCTTTTGCTTGTTTTTTAGCTCTCGGCTAGTGTTTTTTGTTTTAATAACTCAGCTTCATCAACGAACTGAAATTATTTGTACATAAAAACCCTGAAGCAACATTTATTTTGGCTGTAATTTTCTGGATGAAAGCCACAGTTTGACTTCAGAGCTGCTCAGGCAGGTTTCAACAACGTTTTGCAACAGCCGAAGAAAAAAAACATGTACAAACATTTCTGACTAAACAGAATAAAACTGTGTCGGAAATGTTCTTTTATTGATCAAAAGTTAAAATAAAACCAAACAGACGTTGTTTTTAGTCGTTAAATAAAGTCTAACTGGTGCAGAGAAGCATCGCAGACCAGATTAAACGTCTTCCTGACCCTGAAACCTTCAAATTTGCATCGAGTCTCGCCCGCACTCGAACACCTGCAAATGTTCGTGCACGTCAACGGATCACGTGCACGTTTCCAGAGAGCAGCTGTGAAGTGACTGTTGAGCTCTGAGGATGATAAAATTCGTAAAATACGAAACAGAACCCTGAAGCTGAAGCGTGTCGCTGCCCGTACCTGAGGGGTGACCCGGGGACGAGTGGACTGAAGCGTTGGGGGTTCCTGAGGGAGGTCGGTCCGCACCGCCCCCGCCTCGTGTCGCCCCGCTGTAGGAGTTGTAGCTGTAAGGGGCGGGGCTTTGGTCGTAGTGCTGGTGGCTGTTGGTCTGGACCGCCGCTGATCAAATAAAAATATAAAATCTGGTCAGAGTGAAGAAAAAACTCCAAGACGAAGGTTTAAATTCATATCAGTAAAAACAGAAAGAGCAGCTGAAGAACGAGTCAAACTGTGTTTTTACTGCAGGGATTTATTTTTCTGTAGAAACTGAGTTAATAAAGTAAAAAAATAAATAAACAGAACATTAACTAAAACTAGCCAAGAATTAGCTACAAGCAGTAAAAGAGTAGCTGAAAGAAGCAGAAGGCTAACGAACAGCCGAAATAACAAATAGCTAAAAGCTAAACCCGCAGAAAAATAGTTCAGTGTCATATATTTAGCTAAAAGCAGCAAAAGATTAGTCAACTCACCAAATATAAGCTAAAAGTAGCAAAAGTCTAAGTAATACTTAAAACTGGCAAAAGGGCTATAAGCTAAAATGGTAGCTAAAATTATAAGTCTAGCTAAAAGCAGAAAAAGATCAGCGAAATCAACAAAAGATAAGTGAAAAACAAAAAAAAATGTTTTCTAAATCAGCAAACATCAGCTAAAAGTAGCAAAATGATAACTTAATATTTGAAATAGCAAATGACAAAAAGCTAAAACAGAGAAATAATAGCTAAAAGGTATCAAAAGGCTAGCTAAAAGTAGCAAAAGATTTGCTAAGTCAGCAAATATTAGCTAAAAGTAGCAAAAAATTTGCTAAGTCAGCAAATATTAGCTAAAAGTAGCAAAAGCCTAAGTAATACTTAAAACTGGTAAAAGGGCTAAAAGCTAAAATGGTAAAACATAAGCTAAAATTTCGATAAGTCTAGCTAAAAGCAAAAAAAAATCAGCGAAATCAACAAAAGATAAGTGAAAAACAAAAAAAAAGTTTTCTAAATCAGCAAATATCAGCTAAAAGTAGCAAAATGATAACTTAATAGTTGAAATAGSAAATGACAAAAAGCCAAAACAGAGAAATAATACCTAAAGGTATAAGGCTAGCTAAAAGTAGCAAAAGAAAATCAGCTTAAACCAAAAATGATGAGCTTTAAAGAGTAAAAGATCTGCTAAATCTGCTAAGATTTGCTAAAAGTAGCAAAATGCTAACTAACAGATAAAAAGACAACAGGGCTAAAGGCTAAAATAGTAAAATCATAACTAAAAGTTTCAAAAGTCTAGATAAAAGTATCAATGGAAAGCTAAAAGCAACAAAAGATTTAGCTAAAAGTAACAACGGATTAGCTGAAAAAAACAAAAGCCTAATAATTAGTGGTTAAAAAAGCAAAAGGGCTAAAAGCTAAAACAGCTAAATGATAGATGAAAGTGTTAAAGGTTCCCTAAATGCGGCAAAAGATTAGGTAAAAGCTAAAGTTTGCAAAAAATGTACAAATGTTAACAAAATTGTTGCTTAACGCTAAAAATAACATAAAAGGAAACATAAAATAAAAAGATAAAAATAGATCCAGATATGCTGAAGCAATTTTTAAGAAATTAAACGGTTTTGAGGGAATTAAAAAGCTCTTAATGTATTTTCA
>NW_013953037.1:65113-67560 GCF_001266775.1 Austrofundulus limnaeus
CTCAGCCAGCAGGTCAACAGGTCAACAGGTAAACAGGTCAACAGGTCAACAGGTAAACAGATAAACAGGTAAACAGGTCAACAGGTAAACAGGTCAACAGGTCAACAGGTAAACAGGTAAGCAGCGACTCACCTGTGCTTCCTTTCCCGTTCACCGCCGTCAGCGGAGCGTGAGCCGCCACATCGTACCCAGGCTGCAGCGCTGACGTAGGAGGCGGCGCCGGGTAGTGATGTAATGGCGCTCCCATCTGGGTGGGCGGAGCCTGAGGTGTGGTGGAGGTCTGGGAGGTGCTGAGGGTCCCATACTGGGAACTTCCTGGAGCAGAAGGGTAGGAGGCGACAGGGTAGACGGGCGCTCCGGGGACGCTCGCCGGGGCCGAGACCAAACTAGGCTGATGATGATGATGATGATGATGATGAAGCTGCGCTGAAGAAGACAGGTACGACTGCTGAGCGTAGTAAGACCCCGGAGGAGCGTAGGGGGGCTGCTGCTGCGGCTGGCTGTACTGGGCGTTTGAAGGAGGCGGGGCTGAAGACGGGACGGTGGCGTACGGTTGAGGCGGCGCGCCGGCGCCGTACGAAGGCGGAGCTACATGACGCTGCTGGTGGTTCTGGTAGTAGCTGGCGCTGCTTGTGACCGGCGCTTTGCCCGGGGCAGAAATGTTGGGGTAGTTCTGACGTGGAGGAGGAGCGCCGTAGTAGCCTGCAGGTGGGTACACAGGTGGGTAGGTCTGCAGCGGACCTGACAGTGACAAAAAAACAAAAACAAAGATTATTGTCACTTTTTTAGTCAAACATGACGGGAAAACAGTCAATTATCTCAACAGCAGAGGAGAAAATATTGATTTTTTTTACACGACACACCTGAAAAAATGCATTTAAATAATAATAAAATCCTAAACATGGCACAAAAACTGTCCTTTTCTGACAAATCTTCAAGTATTTAAACCATCACTTTTCCAAACAGCTAAACTAGTTATTAATCAAATGCATTTACATCCTGAATTCTTCTATTTGCACCTTAAAGGCTTAATTTGAGCAAAAGACACAAAAAAAGCCAAATTCTTAAATAAACACAGCTCAATCAAAAATTATGTCTCAATTTGCTTCAACGTTTTAAACAAAATTTTACCACATAAATTCAGATGTTAATACCATTTTTATTGCGTCCTGAAATTATCAATAAAAATAAAACATTACCTTTGTAAAGTCTGACTACATGTCTGTTTTCTGTAGTTATAGGGTAAAAATAATGATGCGCAATCTGCTAAACCACATGCTAACACCGAGCTAACGTCAAACCCTGCGTTTCCCCGTTATTTTCAACGGGGCTGCGTTAGCTGCTTAGTTAGCATGTGTTAGCATTAGCATAAACCCCTTACTTTTATTAAATTAAGACGTTCTTCTTTTTTATTTTAAATTTATTGTTTTAAATTAAGAAGGACTAATTAAGGGGAAAGGGTAATAAACACGAAAAGTGAAAAGTCTGACAGTAAAATGTCACCACACGGTAAGCATGCTAACGCCAGCGGGCTGGCTCGTCCCACCACCCCGGCCTGTGTTACCATTCTGACGGGGAGGCGCAGCTCCTGCGTTCGGTGTTGAGTTCTGGCTGTAGCCGGCGGAGTTGCTGTGGTTGGTGTAACYCGGCGCAGACATGGCTCGGTCCTCCCGTCTCTCAGCCCACAGTTAAACGGGCGAGTCGGTGTCCCCGAAGCCAGTGGTTAGCTGGAGCTGGTATCCCTGGCCGCCCCTCCGCCACAGAGGCCGCTCGGTGGTCGGCGAAGACCCGGACAGCCTCGGAAGGTCCGCGCGGCTCGGCTGAGAGCTGAATTCAGGGATGCTGAGGAGCGGACACCTGCTTGCGTTCAAATAGCGCCATCTTGTGGCGGAGCTGTGCAACATCATTTAAAAAACATTTATTTATAAATGCTCGTTCGTGTTGATTCCCTTATTCGATTATTTTGCAGACTTTGTGTTAGTTTAGCTGTTGATGAAAGCTTTTCGTGTTAAAATGTTCAGCTCAGAAGATGGATGCTTTTATTTTGCTACTTCCGTCCAAAAGGTGGAGTTTCAAGGTGAGGTCATTCTGTACAGAACATGACGCTCATTAACATAAACAAATTTCAACAAAAAAAAAATCTACATTTAAATTAATTAGCTTGATTTTTTAAATGGGAGAAGATTCTAATATGGGTACAGTTTTTATTTCTGATTTATGTTCTAACATCCTTTATTAAAATTTCACCGTTTCTTCTATGGATGACGGATTTAAGGTTTTGTCAGTTTTCAAACTGACCACTAGATGGCGCCATTTCCCCGTTTAGACTCTCCTGAAGCCTGTCAGAAAATGTTTTTATTTTGAAGATGTATTCAAAAATACAAATTTAAATTACTGATTTTTGTATATGAGAATGTCATTGATTTTTTTAAATTAATGTTCTCTTT
>NW_013953037.1:68463-75817 GCF_001266775.1 Austrofundulus limnaeus
AGCAGAAAGTAGCTAAAAGAAGCAAAAAGTGGCTAAAAGCAGCAGAAAGTAGCTAAAAGAAGCAAAAAGTGGCTAAAGGCAGCACAAAGTAGCTAAAAGTGGCTAAAAGCAGCAGAAAGAAGCTAAAAGTGGCTAAAAGCAGCAGAAAGTAGCTAAAAGTGGCTAAAAACAGCAGAAAGAAGCTAAAAGTGGCTAAAAGCAGCAGAAAGTAGCTAAAAGTGGCTAAAAACAGCAGAAAGAAGCTAAAAGTTGCTAAAAGCAGCAGAAAGTAGCTAAAAGTAGTTAAAGGCAGCGGAAAGTAGCTAAAAGTGGTTAAAAGCAGCAGAAAGTAACTAAGATGCAAAAAGTAGCTAAAGCAGCTAAAAGAAGCAAAAAGTGGCTAAAAGCAGCAGAAAACAGCTAATAGAAGTAAAAATGGCAAAAAGTAGCTAAAAAAGCAAAGAGTGGTGGCTAAACGCAGCTGAAGGCTACCTAAAAACAGCAAAAATTAGCTAAAGGCAGCAGAAAGTAGCTAAAAGCAGCTGAACGCAGGCTAAAAGCACCTAAATGATAGCTGAAACACGAAAATAACAAAAGGCTACCCAAAAACTAAAGTATAAAACTTTAGCTAAAAGAAACACAAAGTGGCTAAAAGGAGCAGAAAGTAGCTAAAATAAGCAAAAAGTAGCTAGAAACAGCAGAAAATAGCTAGAAGAATCAATAAGTAGTTAATAGCAGCAAAAAGTGGCTGAAGGCTAGCTAAAAGCAGCTAAATGTTACAAGAGACATAAAACTAATACTCAAAATCTAAAGTAACAAAAATGTAGCTAAAAGCCGAAAGCAGTGAAACACTAGCTAAAGAGAAATAGGAGCCGAACCTTTGAGCGGAGGTAGGCGGAGCCTCGCTCACAGCGGATCCCTCCGGTGCAGTACATCAGGACCTTCTTGTCTCGGAACAGCTCCAGGTTCTGGTCCACATAGTCCGGGAAGTAGCTGAACTTCCGTATGTTTGGAGCCAGACACTGAGAGAACTGCCCCTGAGGAGAAAATCAAACTTACGATTTTTAAAAACGGTTAAAGAAACGTGACGTCACGTCTGTTTACTTTCTGTTTACGTCAGTTTTTATCTTCAGCTCTTTAAAACGATAAAAACTCACTATTTTGCTCTCGTAGAAGTTGCGACAGTCCAGAAGGACGGTGTCGTTTCTCAAATGCTTTTGGGCCAAAAGAGCCTCCACCTCTTTATGAAACTCCTCGGGTTCCAGATGAACTCCTGAGACRCCAAACAGAGAAGAAACCGGGTCAGGAAGAACTGGACCGGTCCTAAAGACCCGCTGACACCCAGAACTGATCGATGATTATTTAAAAGAAAACTGTAGGTGGGATTAAGATTACTGATATAATCTGAAAATAATCTGAGTATAATCTGAGAATAATCTGACTATAATCTGAGCATAATATGAGTATAATCTTAATATAATCTGAGAGTAATCTGAATATAATCTGGGAATAATCAGAGAATAATCTGAATAAATTCTGAGTATAACCTGAGCATAATCTGACTATAATCTGAGTATAATCTGAGCATAATATGAGTATAATCCGAATATAATCTAAGAGTAATCTGAATATAATCTGGGAATAATCAGAGAATAATCTGAATATATTCTGTGTATAACCTGAGCATAATCTGAGAATAATCTGACTATAATCTGAATATAATATGAGAGTAATCTGAATATAATCTGAGAGTAATCTGAATATAATCTGGGAATAATCAGAGAATAATCCGAATATAATCTGAGAGTAATCTGAATATAATCTGAGAATAATCTGAGAAGTATTTCTGGTATCAGACCTGCCAGCTGGTAGGAGACCACATCGGGGTCGACCCCCATGGGAACGATCTCCTTGAAGACGCCGACCTTCAGGTCTCTGAAACACTCGGCGCCRCCGCGGCTGGTCTGAACCCAAACCACCACAGAAGAAGAGAACATTTCTGAATTCAATCATTTCAAGATGTATTTAAAAAAAAATTCAAACAAACTTTAGAGAAGCTTCTGCTGAAAGGACAAACAGGATTTCTTTTTTTATTCTGACCTTAAAATCCTCTTTTTCCATCTTGAAGAGCGGATGTGAAATCATGGCCTGGATGTAAAACTCTGTGGCCGCTTCGGTGCCGCCGACCGTCCCGTTGATGCCTTCGGCTGCTACCCGCACCTGAAGATCAGAACAACTCACTGGAGAATTCACATTTCCTGTAAAMGCAGTGAGTCTGTTTAAAAATCACAAAATGTGTCAAAAAAGCTGAAGGAAAATATCAGCTAAAAAAGGCAGAAAAACGTTTCAAGTACAGGAAGCTTTGTGACCTTTAAATTGACAYGTTTAGCTGTGTGATTGAACATGTTTACATTAAAGTTATTAATACAGAACTGTTTTAGAAAAGGGTTGACCTTTGACCCTAACATCACCAAGTATCATTGACCCACAGTCTAGCTGTGAAGTTTGACGTTCCTGTGTTACACGGCTGCAGAGTTAGAGCTCCACCAACTCATGGACRGCTTCTTTTAGCTTTGTTAGCCACCGCCACATGCTAATTAGCTTTCAGCTTATGGTCCAGATTGTGCTCGGCTACTATCCCACCAAAATTAAGCTACATAGATAAAAGACAAAAGAAGTTAATTCACCATAAAACAGATGAAATGAGTGAAAAACTAAATAAAACATGCTAAGCAAGGCTAAAAAAGGCTAAAATTAGCAACAAAAATAAGCTAAAAGTAGCAGAAACAAGTTGAATTTAGCACACAGTGAAAGGACTAATAAAACTGCAATTTGTTGTAGAAAATTAAGAAAAGGACAACAAGCAAGTTGCAATTTGTTGTAAAAAAGCTACAACAGCCAAAATTAGCAGAAAAACAGCTAAAATGTAGCTGAAAACCTGAAGTTAGCAAAAAGAAGAAAAAGGTGCATGTTTGCTGATTTAAGCAGAAAGAAGGTTAATAGGCCAACAAAAACGTGAATTTAGCTTGAAAAAAAAACTTTATTTAGCAATAAAAAGCTAAATGGTAGCCAAATGTACAGAAAACAGCTAAAATGAGCATAAATCACTCGGAGAAAAAAGMATTAAAAGCTTAAATCAGCAGACAGAAGCACAAAAAAAGTAGAAATTAGCAAAAGAATATCTGAAAGGAGCAGATAGCAACAATAGCAGAAAAAAGCTAAAAATTAGCAATAGGAAGCTAAAGCTAGCAGAAACAAGCTGAAATTAACACACAAACAATAGGAGGGTAAAATATTTCAAATTAGCAGACAATTAAAAAAAGGTTTGGTGTAAATATCTAAAACAGCCAAAATTTGCAGAAAAACAGCTAAAATGTTGCTGAAAAACCTGAAGTTAGCAAAAAGAAGAAAAAGGTGCATGTTTGCTGATTTAAGCAGAAAGGTTAATAGGCCAACAAAAATGTGAATTTAGCTTGAAAAAAAAACTTTATTTAGCAATAAAAAGCTAAATGGTAGCCAAATGTACAGAAAACAGCTAAAATTAGCATAAATCACTCGAAAAAAGAATTAAAAGCTTAAATTAGCAGACAGAAGCACAAAAAAGTAGAAATTAGCAAAAGAATATCTGAAAGGAGCAGATAGCAACAATAGCAGAAAAAAGCTAAAAATTAGCAATAGGAAGCTAAAGCTAGCAGAAACAAGCTGAAATTAACACACAAACAATAGGAGGGTAAAATATTTCAAATTAGCAGACAATTAAAAAAGGTTTGGTGTAAATATCTAAAACAGCCAAAATTTGCAGAAAAACAGCTAAAATGTAACTAAAAAAAGCTAAAATTAACAAAAAGAAGCAAAATGAGCATGTTTGCTGATTTAAGCAGAAAGAAGCTTAACAGGCCACAAACATGTGGATTTACCTTGAAAAAACTTGATTTAGCAAAAACCAAACAGCTAAAGAGTAGCCGGAAAAAAAATAAAAACAGCTGAAATTGTTAATTTTTCATTTTCTTGATGAAACTTCCTGCTGCAGGTTCTCTCACCTTGCCGGTTAAGTTGAGCTTCTCACACAGAGCTTTYTGCCAGGTGCAGATGGTCCGCGGGTCGTCCACCTGACAGTACCGATAGAAGAGCAGAACCTCTCCAGGACCGCTTCACGRCAGCAGGAGACAGAAACACACAGACGTCAGCTGTTGTTCAGTCGGACTGATTTCCACCGCAGCGGCAGCAGAAATGAAACAGCTGATCTTTGTTTACGTTTGAAGCCGCTCCTCCGGGACGTGGCTAACATCYGGAATCCACTCAGAAACGTCCACAGCTTCGTCCTGCGGCCGCTCGGCGTCTCCCTCCAGCTGCTGTGGCAGATGTTCACACGAGGCCCGTGCGAGCTGCTGCAGCTCAGCGCCGTGAGCCTGGGCCACGTGTTTGTGGACGGCGGCGTGCTCGCCGAAGGTCCGGCCGCAGCAGCTCCAGGACGCGCTTCCTGCTCCACACGTGTCCTTCCTCTTTGATGCAACGAAGGCGGCGAAAGACTGGAGGAGGAAAAACAGAGACGTTTGATGCAACGGGAGTCTCCATTCRGCTGGTCCCTCCTCATCACCACACCTGTTTGAGTTTACCTGTAACTCCTCAGACTGAGGACCTGCTCAACTTTTCTTTCTTCTACCTGGATGATTGAGATGCATGAGGACAATCTGTCCCTCCTCTGGACTGGACATGGTCTAAACCATCTCAGTCTGGTCTCTCTAACTTCATCTCTCAGTCCTTCAACCTGTGCTGCACCTCATCCAACCTCAACATCTTCATCACTGTCACTTCCGGTTTTGTTTCCAGTCTTTTTCTTTAAGGATTTACATTTCTTTATTCAAAATTTAGCTTAACATCTTTACAACTGACTGAAGTAAAGGCATTTTTCTGCAGGATAATGTTTTTTAAAGTGTTTCCAGTCTTTAACAAATGTAACATTTCCAGGGGGCTCTCTATATAAAATTTGCTCAGTTCAGCATTTTCTTACCTTTCTCCTGCAGAAGCTGTAATATCTTCTTTGTGAGGCAGAAAGTTGTTTCTCTTGTTTTAATCCGTTACAGGAGGTCGAGGTTTCAATCTCCCAGTTCATGAACTCCGAGCAGCAAGCTGCTGTTTCAGCCGCTTCCATTTTAGTTTACAATCTATTTTTTTAGCTAATATAAAAGACTAAAATACAATGTATCGATTTACTGTTCTGCTGGTTTGAATTCTYGTAGTTTAAAACCTCGATTTATGTCAAATAAACTCTTAAACGTGCATCTGATTTACGCCTAGCCGAGAGCGAGTCGACGGAAGRAAAAGGACGACGGACTTTCCGCTTTGCTCCGGAAGTGCTTCACTCGAATCAAACACCGCTGTCATTTTTCTGCTGCAGCAGCGGCGGCGGCGTACACGCTGAATAAGCTTGTTTATCAGGATTAGTTTTTTCTCTCGGCATTATTTTTTTTTATAATAAAGTGGTGAAAATGTCCAGGAGGCGACACAGCGATGAGAACGATGGTAAGTCAGCGGATAAACACTCCGTGGGTTTGCTAATGGTCGGCTAATGTTAGCGTGTTTTCACTTCATTCACGCATGCAGGTGGATTGTGCCTTTTTACTAGGCCACTTGGGATTTTTAAGCTTTCCTTTTAAAAAGTAATTTAAAATGACTAATTGGCAGTTAACAACGATGTACTTAATGATGTGAAACAGTGAAGAGTATTTGTTTTTGAGACTGACAGACGCTCTGCTGTTACCGTTAGCTTGGTGGCTAAYCTAAAGGGCGCTGATGGGCAGAGACAAACTTATTAACCTCAAAGTAACACAGTGCTTTAAACAAATAAAATTTGTCTCCTGACTGTGTTAAAAGTCAATATTATTGTTATTTAGGAAGGAATGTGTTTTTATACAAGCTAATTCTGTTTGTAAACCAAAACAATGAACATTGCCTAACGTTGTTGGGCTGCGTCTAATTACAAAAGGATCTCCTACTCAAAAATGTAAAAACACCTGAGTGTGAAATAATAATAATAAAAAAAAACTGTTAACAATTACACTTAGTATTTTTAAAACTTAATTTCTTTGTTTGCAGCAGTTAAACAGAAGCACAAAAAGTATCCAAATCYTGTCACTAAAATACAGAAATTAGTATAAATACAGACAAAATGTTAAAAAATAAAAACAGATCAATAAAACCAAATTAAGCGCAGTGTTATCGAGATGTAAATTAGTCTGTMAAAAGTAAGTTTAAGTGGCTTTTTAGGAGTCGAAACCTTCATACAAACTAATAATACTGTCGTTTTTTCCCAAAGCTGAGTCGCATCAGATTGAAAATAAACACAAGAATAATTATAATCATCTTCAGAGGTTTATAGTAACTACCGTAAGTACATTTACTTTGTTACAGGACTTAAATAGTTTTTTTTTGAGGATTTGTAATTTTACCAACTATTTTTTAAACAGCAACTTTTACTTTGTTACATTTTAAAGCTATAAAAAATGATACTTTTACTGCTTTACTTTAAAATATAACACCTAGTTACTCGTTACAAAATTAAATATGTTTGAACTCATCATGAAATATGTTTATGCACTATAAAAAATGAAATGTTGAATTTATTCAAAGTTTGGCTCCACTGAGCCTAGTTGAGTAAACTGAGCAAATAATATAAATAAATCGCTCAATTTACTCAACCTGGTTTAGTGGAGCYAGTTTGGTTCAGTAAATTCAACAGTTTATTTCTTAGAGAGTGTGTAAAACTAATTTTACTTTCCCAATTTTTGTGAACAGTTTCATGACTTTTACTTGAGTAGTTTTCTCATCAGTCAAATTTATTTTTACCAAAATCACTTTCTGTTCATGTAGTTTTWCTTTTACTTACAAGTACTTTATAGACCTCTGGAATCTTAAAAGAGAAATTATTCAGCTGTTTAAAATTCAAGAGAAACAAACAATTTTTCTATGATTTAAATGATCTTTTTGTGTAACGTTCATATTTTTGAAGAAATGCAGTGTTTGTGTTGGTCTTTATTTTTGTTCTGGTGTTGATCATACGTCTAAACAATCATCAGTAACAGTAAACACAAAAAAACATTTTACTTTTTGCTCTCCGTCTGTTCCGGTGATTCCAAACTTTTCTGTCTCCGACCCACAAAACAATGCAGTGTTTCCACTAGAAAATAAAAAAGTGTCAAGTGGAGGGCAACTCCTCCGAGTACCACTGTGTTAGATTACCTGTTTGAAAATGGTTTGATTCTTGTGAAGGAGGTTGATGATGTTACTCTCTGGCCAATCAATGGGCCTCATGCAAGAACATGTTCGCATTCTTATCCTAAATTTCTCTTACTTTTGTTCGTACAAAGGGTTCGTA
>NW_013953037.1:76831-78133 GCF_001266775.1 Austrofundulus limnaeus
GTTCTTGCATGAGGCCCATTGTCCCGCTCTTCAGCTCGACTTGTTGAAGCTCAGCTGAGGATTTCCTCTGAACCGAGTGGAAGTGGGTTGGATCACCCAGTGGAAAGACTCAGAAGCCGAGATGAGTTCAGCTCAGTTRCTTAAGAAAAGTTTCAAAGGCTTCYAATAATGACATTAAGGATGTAATGACAACAATATTATCATCATTTGTTAAAACAATTTCTGCTGTCAGAAATAAATAAGTCTGTTTGCTTTATGTGTAATTTTTAARTCAAGTAAAGATGAGTTAATTAATTTGTTGTTTAATTTCCCAGGAGGACAGGCTCATAAGAGGAGGAGAACGTCAGAACCAATAGAGATCGAGGACCGCCTGGAGTCACTGATTTGTCGCGTCGGGGAAAAGGTAAGAAGTTGTWGCACCGTGTGCTGACTCATCACATTCCTTTCTTCTGAAAACAGCAGATTTTTCTGCTCTGCAAAGCTGTTTAATTAAAAACATTTTTTTTCACAGAGCACATCGTCTCTTGAGAGCAACCTGGAGGGTCTCGCGGGCGTCTTAGAGGCCGACCTTCCCAACTACAAAAACAAAATCCTGCGTATTTTATGTTCCGTGTAAGTTCTCACCCGTCGTTGCACTAGTCGCCCTGACGTCGACTGTTCTCAGTGACGTGTTGTGTGTCGACAGCGCCCGCCTCCTGCCCGAGAAGCTGACCGTCTACACGACCCTGGTCGGCCTCCTCAACGCCAGGAACTACAACTTCGGCGGGGAGTTTGTGGAGGCCATGATCCGGCAGCTGAAGGAGACGCTGAAAAACAACTTCTACAACGAAGCCGTTTATCTGGTTTGTTCTCGTCTGTTTCCGCTTTGACTCCCACGCCGTCGTCTTTAACCTGCAGCGTGACGCGTCTGATGTGTTTCAGGTGCGCTTCCTGTCCGATTTGGTCAACTGTCATGTGATCGCTGCTCCCTCCATGGTGGCCATGTTTGAGAATTTTGTCAGTGTTACTCAGGAGGAGGACGTACCCCAGGTATAAAACCACGAAACCACGTTRTGTTTWAAAGGAATCCATGATTAGTTTTAACATTAGAATTTCACATATATAAATTAGCATATATAATTAGCATCATCATATATATATATTAGCTCAGCGCTACACATTCTCCTCTCATCACTGAGGTCCTCCATCCACATGACAGAGAGGGGAACACAAAAATGACAGTCTGCAACTGAAAATATGGATGGAGGACCTCAGTTTAGCGTGTTAGCTTATCGTGCTAGCACCGAGCTAATACATATAAGG
>NW_013953037.1:79414-85783 GCF_001266775.1 Austrofundulus limnaeus
TCATCATTTACCCAGAATGCTTTGTGTGTAAATGAAATGGCTCCGTCTGTGTTAAAATATATTTTCAAATTTTTAGGTTAAAAATTATAAAAACTAAACAGCCTACAGTATTTTTACAGTCTTTATTTTACAGTTAAAATAAATGATTATTAAATAAAGTCTGATGTTACAACTAATCATGGATCCTTTAAAACATCACAGCCTCTGTAACTGTGTTTTGGATCCTCCAGGTCCGGTCGGACTGGTTCGTGTACGTCGTTCTGTCCTGTCTGCCGTGGGTCGGTAAGGAGCTTTATGAGAAGAAAGACGTGGAGATGGACCGGCTCCTGAGCCAGATCGAAGGCTACCTCAAGTGAGACGTCCATCTATTTGTTGTTCCGTCATTTATCTCCTCACAGAACCCGATCTCACTCACTCCATGCTTTAATGTCGGCCTTGTTTGCAGAGGTCCATAAAGTACCTGAAAAGATAACTAAGTAAAAGTAAAAATACCTTAACAGAAAATGACTTTGGTGAAAATAAATGTCACTGATGAGCAAACTGCTTAAGTAAAAGTCTTAAAATTGTTCACAAAAATTGATAAAATAAAAGTACTTTTCCACGTTCTGTAACAAATAAACTTAAATTAACAGAACCAAACTGGCTCCACAAAACCAAGTTGATTAAATTGGTCAATTTCTTTAAAATAAAATATGTATATCACCTCAAATTTACTCTACTAGGTTTAGTGGAAATAGTTGACATGATATAGGTGAGTAAATTCAACACTTAATTTTTTAGAGCACATAAACAACTCCTTTCATGATGAGTTAGATATAATTTATAACGGGTAACTACCGTATTTATTGAAGTATAATACGTAAAATTAAATCCATAAAATCATCCATAAAGTTGGGGGGTAGTATTATGCTCGGATAAATATTTTTACTTATGTACTTTAACTGAAATATCGGCTTCATTCGCAAAATGCCCAAGTCCGGAAATGAGACCGCGTCGTAAAAAGCAGTTGAAACGAGCTCACCTCTGACACTCTTTCATTCTTTAGAGTGAGATAATAACAGATCCAGGCAGGTGACATGATGTGAAAAAAGTGGGGGGTGAGTATTCCTACACCTTAGTAATGATAACAAACTAATGACATTAGCGTGTGACCGAGCCGCTCCTCAAACAACAACAAACACATGTTCGTCTGTAATGGCTGCCGTCTACCGATGTTCTGAAAACGTTTGTATCCCTGAAAAAAGTTTCCCCACCAGAGGGGGCGCTCGCGAGTAGGAAGTAATCTGCTTTTCCCTCACAAGATGGTCCAAATCTCATGTGAAGTCTCTGACTTTTGTGTTGGTGCCTCCTGGTGGACTATGTGTAAAATGCCAGAATTCATGTGATGCTGCTACAGCTGATATGTTGTTAAAATAAAATGAACAGTCCAATGATCATTTTACTGATATGTATAAAGACTGCAAAGGCTGAAAAATCTTGAAGTCTGKATGAAATTGGAGGTAGTTTRAGGATTAAATTTTTTAATGCTTTTTAAGCTCAAAAAGGGGGGGGGGGGGTTGTATTATACATAAATAAATACGGTTGGTGTTAAACTTTAAAGTAAAGAAGTAAAAGTATCATTTTTAGGTTTTAAAAGTAACTAAGTAAAAGTCACGATTTAATAAAATACTTGGTAAAATTACAAATCCTCAAAGAAATGACGTAAGTACTGTAACAAAGTAAATGTACTGAGTTACTATAAACCTCTGATGTTTGTCAGGAGGAGAGTGAAGACTCATGTCCCCATGCTGCAGGTGTGGACCGCCGAGAAGCCCCACCCACAGGAAGAGGTCAGCCTTTAAAWGTCTTGTTCTGTTTGATTCTTTGATGTTCAGTTAAAACGACCCGCTCTGTGGGTTTCAGTACCTGGACTGCCTCTGGGCTCAGATCCAGAAGCTGAAGAAGGAYCGCTGGCAGGAGCGCCACATCTTGCGGCCGTACATCGCCTTCGACAGCGTGCTCTGYGAGGCCCTGCAGCACAACCTGCCCCCCTTCACCCCGCCGGGCCACATGCCCGACGCCCAGTACCCTGTGCCCCGGGTCGTCTTCCGGATGTTCGACTACACCGACGCCCCGGAGGTTCGATCCGCTCGCGGTCGATTCGTCGAAACGATCAGCTCGGAGAGAGAGAAACCGCCTTGTTGTTGTGTGTGTGTGTCCGCAGGGACCCGTCATGCCCGGCAGCCATTCTGTGGAGAGGTTCGTCATCGAAGAGAACCTGCAGTGCATCATCAAGACTCACTGGAAGGAGAGGAAAACCTGGTGAGCTGTGAACACCTGAGAGAACCGTCCCGTCTTTACACCTGTTTGATTTATTCATTTTTTCTTCCAGCGCTGCGCAGTTACTTAGTTATCCAGGGAAAAACAAGATCCCGCTCAACTATCACATCGTGGAGGTCTGCTGCRTTTTCTTTTTGTCTCTTTCATTTGAGCTGAGAGATTTAATGAAACCAGTTTTCTCTCCTTTCAGGTGATCTTTGGAGAACTGTTCCAGCTGCCCGTGCCGCCGCACATCGACGTGATGTACACCACGCTGCTGATAGAGCTCTGCAAGCTGCAGCCGGGCTCGCTGCCCCAAGTTGTATCCTGGATTTTAGAGTTCTGCTTTTTTAACGTCGATGCAGGTCAGAGAGAGAGAAAACTGCTGTTTATAAGCTTTAAATTCCAAATGAGCAACAAGCTAGCTTCATGCTAAGAGTAGCTACATTCAAGCTCGAAGCTAAATGTAGAAAAACTAAGAATTAAATCTGTATGTTACACTATTATAGCTAAAAGCTAAATCTAGCAACAGGCTAGTTTAACGATAAAAGTAGCTAAATTCACGCTAAAAGCCAAATGTAGAAAAACTAAGAATTAAATCTACCCTACATTATAGCTAAAAGCTCAATGTAGCAACAGGCTAGCTTAAAGTTTAAAGTAGCAGTACTTTAGTTAAAATCTAAATGTGTTAACAAGCTGGGGAAGAGATTAAAGTACCAAAACGCTAGCTAAACACTAGAGCTAGCCACTGGTTAGCTGAAAGTGGATAAATTCTAACTAAAATCCAAATTTCGCAAACAATCTAGTTATAAGCTAAACCTAGCAGACTAGTTTCAAGTTAAAAGTAGCTAAATTCTATTTAAAAGCTAAATATAGTAACGGTCTAACAGCAAAATTTTGCAACAAGCTAGCTTAAACTTTAAAGTCGCAAAATTCTAGCTAAAAGCTAAATGTAGAAACAAGATAGCTAACAGCAAAATATTGCAACATGCGACCTAAAACTATAAGCTAAAAGTTGCAAAAATTAAGCTAAAATTAAAATGTAGAAAAACACTGGCTTAAAGATATGTTGCAGCATTCTACTTAATCTAGTAACATGCTAGCTTAAAGCTAAAAGTAGCTCAACTTGAATGAATGTATTAACAAGCTGGGTAAAAGAATAAAGTACCAAAACGATAGCTAAAAATAGCAGAAGGCTACTTTAAAAGTAAAAGTGTCAATTGGATTGCTGAAAGTGGCTAAATGCTAGCTATAAGCTAAATCCAGCAAAAGACCAATTTCAAGCTAAAAGTAGCTGAATTCTAGTGAAAAGCTAAATATGGCAAGAATCTAATGCAAATCTAGCAACATGCTAGCTTAAAGGCAAACGTAGCTGAACCTTTTTTATAGTATTTATTCATTTCATTTTAAAAAACAAAACAAAATACAAATCAAATAAAATGAAAGGCGGCAGCAGAAAATAAATCTTATATCTGCTCCTGTTTACTAAAAAATTATATAAATTTCAAACAATAAACCAAATAATAAAACAAAACAAAAAATTGAACTCCTCAAACAATAACTCATACAAATTAAACAATTTCATATTTCTTTAACAATTTTGCTTTGATCATTTTTTTAAAGAAATTAATTGATCCAATGCTTTTATAATCATTTTCCAGATTATTCCACAGTCTTATACCTTTTACTGAAGTGCATCTGTCCTTCAAATTTGTTTGAATTTTGGTTTAACAAACATTTGTAATCCCTTCAAATTATAGCAGCTTTTAACAAAATGAGATGGATGTTTGAAGGAAACACATTTTTATGAGCTCTATACATAACCTGCAGAACGTTACAATCAACCAGCTCATCAAATTTTAATATTTTTAACTGATGAAACAATATATTAGATGGATGATAGTCATGTAATAATTCTTATGGCTCTTTTTTGTAAAACAAAAATAGGGTTAGTAATTGTTTTACATGCATTTCCTCAGACTTCTATACAATAAATCAAATGTGGAACAATTATTGCGTTATTTAGTATAAATAGTGCTTTATCATTAAATAACTCCATAACTTTAGTTAAAATATGTGGTAACAGGCTGGGTAAAAGATTAAAATACCAAAACAATAGTTAAGCCTAGCAATAATAACAAATGTAGCCAAAGGTTGACAAGTAGCAAGCTCAGCTAAAAGTAGCAAAGACTAAGGTTAGCCAAAAAGCACAGCTAGCTAAAAATAGCAGAAGATAACTAGAAGTAGCGTAAGGAGACAGAAACAGCGAGCAGCTGAAGCAGATTCCAGACAGAGCTGCATTTTTATCAACCTCGGTGTGTTTATGAGAAAAAGATTTTAAAGTTAATTTTTCTGATGGGTACAAAAAGTGCAGAACGAGCCGAAGGTTTTAATAAAAGAACGGCTGAAGTGAAGTGGCTTGCAGGAATGTTTCAAATAAACTGATGTGTTTGAGCGTTTTCACCTCAGCGTGTTTTTATCAGCTGGCTCAGGCCACAGAGATGCTCTACATGAGACTGGACACCATGAACACCTCCTGCATAGACAGGTGAGCCCTCCACTCGTTTCATTGGTTAAYAACCCGACAAACGTGGCTACAGAACCGCCTCTCTGCTCTGCTTCAGATTCATCAACTGGTTTTCTCATCATCTGAGCAACTTCCAGTTCCGGTGGAGCTGGGACGACTGGTGGGTGACCTCTGCGTAGACGCGCTTCGTTTGATACGTTTATTTATTTCTAAGATGTGAAACTTGTTTGGGTCGAAGGTCCGACTGTTTGGCCCTGGATCTGGAGATGCCCAAGCCCAAGTTCGTCAAAGAAGTTCTGGAGAAAAGTATGAGGTGTGGAAAGAGAAGCTGTTCTCTCTGTTTGAGGCGATCACCGGAGCCGAGGAGTTAAAATCTTGTCCCGTCCCTCTCAGGCTCTCGTACCATCAGAGGATCGTGGACATCGTCCCGCCAACGTTCTCCGCCCTCATCCCGGCCGAACCCATCTTTACGTTTAAATACGAAGACGAGAGCGCTGGTGAGGAAGCTCCCCGAACCTTTAAACTCTTCAGGGTGTTTTTTAAAATCTAAATAAAATAAATTCTGCTTCCTCAGCTTCGTTACCGGGGTATCCGGTTTCCATCATGGTCGCGAACGCCATCAAGAACCGAGCGTCCAACGAGGAAATCCTCACCGCCCTGAAGGAAGTCCCGAACCCAAACCAGGAAGACGACGACGGTTTGTTCCCAGAGTTTACTCCACAGTGGAGCCCGTTCCTGTTCCTCTGTGGTTTTAAATGATTCCTCTTTGTCCAAAGATTAGTTTTTAATCCCTCGTCTTGTTTGAATGAATGAAACAAAGTTTATTATTAATAGAAACATCTGAATTTGAGACGTTTCTCTTCTTCAGGACAAATAAATGAGTTATTAACAGACTTCTGCAGAACTCAGAGCAGAGAAATTTCTCACTGCCCGAGAAGGAAAAAGCTTTGTTTAAAATTTATAAAAACTTAAATTCCAAACAGGCTAGCTTCAAGCTAAAAGTAGCTAAATTCAAGCTAAAAGCTAAATGTAGAAAAACACAGAATTAAAGCTGTATATTGCAGCATTATAGCTAAAAGTTAAATCTTAGCAACAGGCTAGTTTAACATTAAATATGGCTAAATTATTTCTAAAAATCAAATCTAGCAACAGGTTAGCTTAACACTAAATATAGCTAAATTCTTGCTAAAAGTTAAATCTTAGCAACAGGCTAGCTTAACACCAAATATGGCTAAATTCTTGCTAAAAGTTAAATCTAGCATCAGGCTAGCTTAACTAAATCTAGCAACAGGCTAGTTTAACATTAAATATGGCTAAATTCTCGCTAAAAGTTAAATCTAGCATCAGGCTAGCTTAACTAAATCTAGCAACAGGCTAGTTTAACATTAAATATGGCTAAATTCTCGCTAAAATTTAAATCTAGCAACAGGCTAGCTTAACACTAAACATGGCTAAATTATTTCAAAAAATCAAATCTAGCAACAGGTTAGCTTAACACTAAATATAGTTAAATTCTTGCTAAAAGTTAAATCTTAGTAACAGGC
>NW_013953037.1:85816-87518 GCF_001266775.1 Austrofundulus limnaeus
TAAATTTTAGCTAAAAGTAAAATGTAGCAACAATCTAGCTATAAGCTAAATATAGCAACAGAGCAGTTTCAAGCTAAAAGTAGCTAAATTCTAGTTAAAAGCTAAATATGGCAATAATCTAACAGCAAAATCTAGCAACATGCTAGCTTAAAGCTAAAAGCAGCAGAACTGGCTGGGTAAAAGAATAAAGTACCAAAATGTTAGTTAGAACAGCAAAAAGCTAGCTAAAAAAACAAAAGTAGCTGAAGATTGATTTAAAAAACTTTATTTATAAATTTATAAAGATCTAAAACCTGCAGGATAGTGGATCAGGACCAGGATCGAGCACCACGGCTCCATAAAGTTCTTGAGTCTGTTGAGCCGAGGCGATTTTATGTTAAATTTTTTTTAATTAACCGTTTCAGACGAGGGCGAGAGCTTCAACCCCCTGAAGATAGACGTCTTCCTGCAGACTCTTCTCCACCTGGCAGCCAAATCTTTCAGCCACTCCTTCAGCGCCCTCGCCAAGTGAGTTTAACGCCTAAAAACCGCCGCCTTTCCTGTCGCAGTTTAAGACGAAGATCATCTCGTGATGATCGGCTGTCGATCCTGGAGTTTTCATYAAATTCAGTTTACTGGTTTTTAGAAACAAATAAAATGACACTTTAGTTTTGTTTTGACTCGAGTTTAAGTTTGTTGATCTCGGTCTGATTCTTGATATTTGGTTCAAACTACTTAYAGAATTACAACAAATAAGAGTCAAGGACGCTCTGTGGAAATTATTTTTCCCACGGTTGTAAGAAAAGACTGGTGTCTCTTATTTATTTATATTTAATTTTTTTATCTTACCGCTCTAGTATTGAAGATTTTATGGCTTTTTCCTTCATCGGCATAAGTTTATTTTATTTTATTTATGGATGTGGTGTCTGACAGCTACTGTGTAATTGGTCAGATATATAAAGTGGGCGGGGCTAATGTGGAAAACAGTAAGTAAGGGCTCCTCGGTTGAGTCTGAAACGTTCTGAGCAGAACTTTGAGAAAAGGAGGAATGTTTTTTCTGGGACGTTTCTCGTTCAGGATTCACACTGGCGTTTCTTTTCGTTTCCAGATTCCACGAGATCCTGAAGACTCTGACGGACAGCGACGACGGGAAGCTGCACATCCTGAAAGTGGTGTACGAAGTKTGGAGGAAGCACCCGCAGGTCCGAAGCACCACACGAACACCTGCGCTCTGAACGCTCAGGTAAATGTTTGCAGGTGTTTGATGTTTTTGTGTTTTTCAGATGATCGCAGTGTTGGTGGACAAAATGATCCGGACGCAGATCGTGGACTGCGCCGCCGTGGCCAACTGGCTCTTCTCTCAGGACATGGCCCACGAGTTCACCAGGTGAGCCGAGCGTCTCGAACGCCTCTCGTCTCCTACGTTTCTGAGAACTGAACCCACTCTGTGCCTCGTTCAGACTTTTCGTCTGGGAGATCCTGCACTCCACCATCCGGAAGATGAACAAACATGTCCAGAAGATCCAGAAGGAGCTGGAGGAGTCCAAAGACAAGCTGGAGAAGCAGCAGCACAAGAGGGTGAGCAGCAAGGTTATAATAGTTTTAGATTTTTTTATGGCTTTTATTTTGTTGTGACTTTTTTCTTTTAATTCAGTTGGTTTAAATTAGTTTTTACAGTGGATTTGCTAGTTTTTATTAATTATTATTGTATTTTTAATGCTTA
>NW_013953037.1:88769-90961 GCF_001266775.1 Austrofundulus limnaeus
AGAGAAACCTGTGTAAGATCTGCAGAGCAGAACTTACCTTCCACAGCAATTATTTTTAGTTAGCAAATAGCTAAAATCTAACCTCTCAGTAGAGTTGTTTACAGAGCACGCAATTTCTGGTTAGCTTCTTAGCTTAGCCTCCTTCACAGAGGAGCTGGCACACATACGTCACGGCCAACAGATCCAGTCGTTTTAAACTTCAGCAGAGGCCACGCCTCCAGGAAGAACCACTTCTCTATAGCAGAGAGTCCAGACCCTCGTATGAAGCAAAGTGAAGGACAAGGGTCTGGTTTTTACCAGGTTAGAGCAGCAGACTGTGAACAAGTGTTGTTACAGACCACAGCTAATGAGAAACTACTTGATTTAAAAAAAAATCTACATGGCTCAAAATAAACTGACAAACACTAATACTAAGGATATTCTATCTATAATTTCAGTTAGTTTTAGTTAGTTTTGTAAAAAGATTATACAGTTTTAGTTATCGTTTTTTCATTTTATTACAGTTCATATTTATTTTAGTCCGTTGTTTAGTTAGCTTTAGTGAACTATAATAACCCTGAGGAACACAACGCGGGTTCGGAAACGTTTCTAAACGTCGGGGTCGCGGCTCGCTAACGACCTCGGCTCATGTTGTGTCYGTGCGTCGGCAGAGGGACAGCGGGGACGACGAGGACATGGAGAAGAACAGCGAGGACGAGGAGGGTCAGCTGGAGGAGCAGATCGAGAGGCTGCAGGAGAAGGTGGAGTCGGCTCAGAGCGAACAGAAGAACCTCTTCCTCGTCATCTTCCAGGTGCGGACCAGTTCTCTCTAAAACTGTGGGGCGTCTGACTGAACATCAGCTGAGTGTTTGTTTGTAAATATTTGTTTGTTTCTGTCCGTCAGCGTTTCATCATGTTGCTGACGGAGCATCTGGTCCGCTGTGAGACGGGCAGCGTGGACATCAGCATACCCTGGTACAAAAACTGCATCGAGAGGCTGCAGCAGGTCTTCCTCATGGTAAACATCACGCTCCGGGGTTGGGCGACGTTTGCAAAAGATAAAATAAATAAGAATCACGATTAATCGTGGTGTTTGGCCGGGACTGTTTTTAATAAGATKATTAATCCCCTGAACGATGTGTCCTCTCTATTAATCTGTTTTAACTTAGTATAAATCACTTTTTTTTCATAGTTTGATTGGTTCTGCATCTTATACCTCGGAGCGACTTATTTGTTGTTGTTTTTTCTCTTCGTGATACATTTTTGACTGATAACGACAGACATGAACCACGGAGGAAACAGTACAGTCTGCAGCCATGAGATGGCGCTCTAGGCTTGTGATTAGTAGTTAGCCCACTGCAGTTTACATTGTTCCACTGTTGTTAGCAGAAAGTTTGAAGTGAATGAGTAACTAATGAGGGACTGGCAAAAAGCAGAGGTTACCTCACTGCACTGCAGAAAATACAGAAAACTAATCAGGTGATGTGGACTGAGAGATTGGTGAACTTACTGTTAACTTACTCGTTGGAAGGTGTTGGGCCCGGGTGGTTCTGTTTGAACAGAGAGCTGCCTGCTGTASACGCCGGTAGGGATCAAAATAACAAACGCACAAATCTTTTGTTTTATTTTGCAACACAACATGAACTACATAAAACTGGAAGGAAAAGAACTGAAGACCGTATCGGATCATCCAGCAATATGAGGCTAATGACGAGAGGGGCAGGACCAAGGACAGTAAGCTAATGTTAGCTAGACAACAGAGGACGGCAAGCTAATGTTAGCTGGACTAGAGAAGATGGTAAGCTAATGTTAGCTAGATGACAGAGGACAGTAAGCTAATGTTAGCTAGACAACAGAGGACGGCAAGCTAATGTTAGCTGGACTAGAGAAGATGGTAAGCTAATGTTAGCTAGATGACAGAGGACAGTAAGCTAATGTTAGCTAGATGACAGAGGACTGTAAGCTAATGTTAGTTGGACTAGAGAAGATGGTAAGCTAATGTTAGCTTGACAACAGAGGATGGTAAGCTAATGTTAGCTTGACAACTGAGGACGGTAAGCTAATGTTAGCAAGACGACAGAGGACAGTAAGCTAATGTTAGCAAGACAACAGAGGACGGTAAGCTAATGTTAGCTAGACGACAGAGGACGGTAAGCTAACGTTAGCTTGACAACAGAGGACGGTAAGCTAATGTTAGCTAGACAACAGAGGAT
>NW_013953037.1:91125-93385 GCF_001266775.1 Austrofundulus limnaeus
AGCTAGACAACAGAGGACGATAAGCTAATGTTAGCTAGACAACAGAGGACGATAAGCTAATGTTAGCTAGACAACAGAGGACGGTAAGCTAATGTTGGCAAGACAACAGAGGATGGTAAGCTAATGTTAGCTAGACTAGAGAAGATGGTAAGCTAATGTTAGCTTGACAACAGAGGACGGTAAGCTAATGTTAGCTTGACAAAAGGACGGTAAGCTAATGTTAGCTTGACAACAGAGGACGTTAAGCTAACGTTGGCTATACGACAGGATGGTAAGCCAATGTTAGCTAGACGACAGAGGACAGTAAGCTAATGTTAGCTAGACGACAGAGGACAGTAAGCTAATGTTAGCTAGACGACAGAGGACAGTAAGCTAATGTTAGCTAGAAGACAGACGGTAAGCTACTTCTATCTAGATGACAGACAACGGTAAGCTAACATTAGCTAGACAACAGAGGACTGTAAGCTAATGTTAGCTAGACAACAGAGGACGGTAAGCTAATGTTAGCTAGACAACAGAGGACGGTAAGCTAATGTTAGCTGGACTAGAGAAGATGGTAAGCTAATGTTAGCTTGACATCAGAGGACAGTAAGCTAACGTTAGCTTGACAACAGAGGACGGTAAGCTAACGTTAGCTATACAACAGGATGGTAAGCTAATGTTAGCTAGACTAGAGAAAATGGTAAGCTAACGTTAGCTATACGACAGGATGGTAAGCTAATGCTAGCTAGACGACAGAGGACAGTAAGCTAATGCTAGCTAGACGACAGAGGACAGTAAGCTAATGTTAGCTAGACTAGAGAAGACGGTAAGCTAAAGTTACTCTCACCTCTGTCATCTGTCTGTCAATCAAGTCTATTCAGCCCAGGCAGGAGCTATGATCTCTGTGTTGTTTTTCCAGATTAACACAATTGTTATATTGACTGGAGGCGTCAACGCATGTCACGGTGGTACGAAAGCCATATATAGGAAGAGGCGGGCTGTCAATGTCAGCAGTTTATCATGGCTTGATTAGAGTCGCAGATAGGTATTAGTTTTTCATTGGTTAGTTGAACATCATTCATTGCCTTGTATGTTTGATTTTTGTTTAATATATTTCTATTAAATTGAAAAATTGTCTTCAACATCAAACTGAGTTTCACGGATGTGCTGACCTCTCAGCTAACTGTAGAGTTGTCCCTGCCCTGAACAATATGGCCGCCCTCTCCGACCATTAAAAATCACTTGATGGTACCTTCGGTTAACACACGTCACTGGTTTCCACTCTGGGTTTTATTTGATTCATTTGATTGGTCGATCTAACAACTTTCCCTTGTTTTGTTTGTTTATTTATTTATTGTATTTTTTGTGAATGAACCTTTAGCTTCAGAAGAAACTACATTTTTACAGATAAATCTCTGTTCCCCCCGCAGCACCACGGAACCATCCAGCAGTACATGGGGACCCTGGAGAACCTGCTGTTCACAGCTGAGCTGGACCCACACATCCTGGCCGTGTACCAGCAGTTCTGCGCCCTGCAGCTCTGAGACCGACCAAGTCTTGCATCAAGAACCCCCTTCCTCCCCGTCGTGTTTTTGATTTTAATTTAACCGTCTCGCGTTCGGTGCCAACGATAAGAACTCACCCAGGAGTCCTTCGTTAGTTTACTGTAACTACTTTTCTTTGTGTTTAGTTTGTTTCAGCTCCTGCTCGTGTTCTTATGAATGGATATTTTTTAAACCTGTTTGGAGAAACGTTCATARGAAAGCAGGCCGAGGCCGGAGAGCGCTCTACTTTTTTATATTTGTTTTACGTGGAACAGGGACGTGATTAAAGCTCCTTGGAGTCTTTATCCAGCTGCTGGTTTGTGTTTTTGTTTGTGACGCTGACAGAAGGGAAAAACTTAAAACAGGAAGCTTTAAATGAGGAAGTTTATTCGATAAAAAGTTCAATTTCTGCAGTTCAGCTTCTTTAAACAGACAAAATAGTTACAAACCAAACACATAAAAACAGATTTGATGATTTTAAAAATCAATAAAAACAAACTTTAAAGCTGATTTTTATTTCAGCTCAGAGTTAAAAATATTTATTATACATTTATAAAGTCAGGAAAATCACGTTTTTTGTTAGATTTGTAATCTTTATATTGCTTTTATCATTTCACAAAGTAGTTTTAGTGTAATGTTGAGTTCAGAAGCTTTTCATAAACACTTTAATTAGAATTGTTTAAAAATCATTTATTGCAAAATATAAAATAAAAACATCATTAAATGGGTTGGTT
>NW_013953037.1:95140-99756 GCF_001266775.1 Austrofundulus limnaeus
GGACGGCCTTCGTCGCGGCGCTGTGACGTATGCGGCCGACAAATTCGGCCTTCGGAGGACCCGTCCTGCCGTTTTGGACACAGCCATAATCGAACCTTTGTCTGTGGCGGCCATCTTGAATCGGGCTGACTAAAGCTGCTGTATCTGTAAATCCATTACTTCCTGAATACTTACATTTTGTTAAAAACACAAAGGTAAAATTATCCTTCAGTAACAGAAACCTGTGAGTGYAGTATTTTTGTTTTTAACAAAGTTTCAATAAAGTTTTAAAAAACCTGAGATGACTATAAATATTAAAATAAGTGCAGTTTTTAGATAGTTTTCACAGCATTATTATAAAAGAGTTTTGTCTAAAATCAGTTCATCTGTGAGGAGTCCCTAACTTACTGATGTCAGGTTTTCTCAGTGGAACTGGAGCTGCTGGTCCCGTTCGACCCGTAGGTCCCACCGGTCCCGTTGGTCTGGTACGTGGCTCGCTCCTCGGCCTCCAGGCGTCTGTAGCGAGTGTTGAAGAAGATGACGAAGACGCAGGTGAAGAAGCAGCTCAGTCCTGCCATCACCATCATCGGCACTGAGGACCAGAGAACAGGTCTGATCTAAAGGCAGCTCGTTAACTTTTAACCTTTTTTAATTTAAGTTGAGGACCAGACTCTGTCAGAGACAAGGTTCTGGTCTAAGACTATTTAAGTCTATGGTTGTACAGCATATTTATGATGAAATATTACAAATAACTATAATATAAAAATATTTTGAGAAAATAGAGAAAAATGTACAGATGTATGGAGCTAAATTGAGCCCATAAAGTTTRTTCAAAAATTATTTTTGGTAGTAAAAGAAAAATTTTGCAACTAAAAAAGAATTTATTTGAAACAAAGACAATTGTACATTTTTTTATTATTTGATTGAATGGCCTGCCATACTGATTTRATTATATGATACAACAGCCTGCCATACTGCATTAATTATATAATACTATGACCTGCCTGCCATGTGTGTTATTTATGATATAACCGCCTGACTTTTTTTTTTTTAAATATGACACAACGGCTTGCCATATCTTTGGATTATATTATACAATGGCTTGTTATATGCCAATAATTGTGTAATACAATGACCTGCCATATATTTGGATTATACGATACAACAGATTGCCAAACTTCTTAAATTATATGATACAACAGCATGCCATATAACTTAATTGTATGATGCAACAGCACACCATACATGTAGTTTAGACTTATTTTAATAAGTTGTTTATCATTAATTTTTTGCTTTTAAAAACTTTATGGCTCCAATTTAGCTCCATACAGACATTCTTATATTTAGTTTGGATATTTCTGAAGAAAATTAAAAAGCATCTTTTTAGACATGTTGATAATGTTTCAAAGTTTGGATGATTTGTAAAAAAATAAAAATAAAAAAGACTTTTGATCATTTTAAGAGTAAAAAAACAACAAGTATTAAAAAAAACTCCATTATGAAGCTGTGATCAGAAGCTGATTTAACAAAGGTTTCTTACTTTAAGCTGAATAATCTGAAAAACCTGTAATCTGATGGAGAATTTACCTCCTCAGAGACTCACCTTTCCAGCTGAAGGCGGCGTCTCCGCAGGTGTTCAGAGGAGAGCCGGCGAGCGGAGTGGTTAAAGCCTGAAGTACCAGGATGTAAACCAAYGACTGCACCTGCCTGAGAGAGGGAAACACAAACAGCTGTTTGCTTCAGAAGCTTTCAGGACAAACGTAACGCCACGCGCCGCGGCGCTCGCTCACCCCGACACGAAGACGAGTCCGGCCGACGTGGCCTCTCCCACCGGGTACGAGCACTCCACCGACAGCTCCATGACCACCGGGTAGACGGAGAAACCAAAACCTCCGAACAGACAGCAGACGACCGCGACGGCGACTTTCTGCTGCGGCATCAGACACACCTGAGAGAAACGGCAGGTGAATTACAACCAATCATCAGCGGCGGATTGACGGCGAGCTTTAGTTTCCTCACCACCGAGAAGGAGATGCACGCCAGAGYCGTGACGCTCATGTTGATCTTTGCCACTTCCATGAACTTCCTGGTTTTGTCCACGTAGAGGCCGAACGGCACGGCGCCGACAACGCCAACGCCGATGAAGAGAGCGCCGCAGAAGCCGGCGAATTCCTGCAGAGGTCAGAGTTAATGCGTGAAAAAAAAGGAAACAATGAGTTGTTGTGTAAAGTGCTGAGTCAGCATCACACTGTTTCTGTAATCCAGCTACTTCTGCAGACTTTGTGCTCCTTTAAACGTCAAATCTTTAGCTCAGTCATGAGACGAGTTCTCTGACTTTAACTTTTTATAACTTTTACAAATATTAAACTTTATTTACAAATATTTCCCTTTTAGAAAAACACAGATCTCTTTTTAGAACCTTCAGAAAGTTTGTTCTCTTTAAAACCTGCTTTAGCTGCTGGCTCTGTTTTTCTCTTCTGATGATAGTTTTAGCCTTTTTAGCTAGTCTTTTGCTATCCTAACTTTTAGCTTGTCTTTTTCCACATTTAGTTAAATAAAGGTAAATAAATAAAATAGTTGTTAGCTAACTTTTTACAACTTTCAGCTAACCATTTTGCTATTTTAGCTAACTGGCTTTCTCCTCGTTGCTTTTAGCTAGTATTCTGCTTCTTATAGCTTTTAGCTAGCATTCTGTTCCTTATAGCTTGTAGCTAACACTCTGCTCCTTATAGCTTNGCTTTTAGCTAGCATTCTGCTCCTTGTAGATTTTGGCTAGCACTCTGCTCCTTATAGGTTTTAGCTAGCATTCTACTCCTTATAGCTTTCAGCTAGCATTCTGCTCCTTATAGCTTGAAGCTAGCATTCTGTTCCTTATAGCTTGTAGCTAACACTCTGCTCCTTATAGCTTGTAGCTAGCATTCTGCTCCTGGTAGATTTTGGCTAGCACTCTGCTCCTTATAGCTTTTAGCTAGCATTCTACTCCTTATAGCTTTCAGCTAGCATTCTGCTCCTTATAGCTTGAAGCTAGCATTCTGTTCCTTATAGCTTGTATCTAACACTCTGCTCCTTATAGCTTGTAGCTAGCATTCTGCTCCTTATAGCTTGTAGCTAGCATTCTGCTCCTTATAGCTTGTAGCTAGCATTCTGCTCCTTATAGCTTGTAGCTAGCATTCTGCTCCTTATAGCTTGTAGCTAGCATTTTGTTTTTTGTTTGAACTCAGTTTCAGCTTCTTGGTCTTTCAGCTGTTGTTGATCACGTAGCACTTTAGCATGAAACGTCTTTTCTTTAGCCACAGGAGCTTCTCAAACAAACGTTAAAGCTGAAGCAGATTTTACTGAATCTGACAGCGGTTCTGCTCCTCCACACGGGTCGGGTCAGAGTGGACCAGGTGGACTCACGGTGGAGTATCCCTGCACACACAGGATCTGCTGCAGCAGCGAGGTGAAGCAGGTGAAGACGGCGATGCCCGAGCCGAAGCACAGCAGCAGGACCAGGTAGGCTCTGTTCCTCAGGAGCTGCAGGCGAAGCAGAGGTTAAACCGCTGATCGTAACGAGGGAACGCGATGAGTGACAGGTTAGTTTTTACCAGCTTGATTCCCTGAACGAACGGTTCTGACCCGGAGGTTTCGGCGCTGGCAGACGGAGGGGTTGGGGGTCTGCTGCTCAGCACCCCCAGAGAGGCGATGAAGCAGATGAAGAACGACGGGACGGCGTAGGCTTGCATCTAAAAGAGGAGAGTGATGAAGACGTGCCACGGTTGGGTTTTGTTCTGGTGACCTGAACTCACCAGGGCGGGGATCTGGGTCGAMGTTTTGGCGACTGCAGGCGAGATGAGGTTGGCGAGGAGGACGCCCACGGGGTTGGCTGGTAAAAAATAATCACAACATTTTTACTTCCTGTTTTTAGTTTTAATCTAAGCAGTTAAATAGTCCAAGCTCCACCCACACATGGAGGCCAACATGTTCGCCGTCGCCCGCTGATGGTCGGGGAACCACARCGCCGCCAGCTTGGTGGGCGCGAAGATGACGAGCGGCTGAGCGAGGGCGCCGAGAGTCTGACCCAGCATCACCAGCGGGAAGACGAGGTCAGAGTCGGGCAAATCCAGCGTGGCGATGAAACGCAGCAGCGCTCCGAGCATGTTCAGCCACGCCCCCAGCACCAGCTGTCGAAGAGGAAACAGGAAGTTACTGCGGGATAAATCTTGTGCCAGCAGGAACTGAATTTAAATTGTTCAGGTTGAATCTGAATATTCATAATGTGAAATTGAATGCATTGGTTTGAAAATAAATTTCACTAAATTGAAACTGAATTAAAAGTTTTGAATTTGAGTTAATTTGCTTTGAAACTGTGTTTTGGTTTATTAAAAATTCAGTTTGACTACTTTCACTTTCAGTTCCATAATTCAGATTTTTGTGTCACATCCTGGTCCTTGAGAAAGCCAGGCAGAGTAATCAAACACAGATCCACAGATTTATGTTTCACTTTGGTGAAGTTTCCCTTCTGTATGTAACAGAGTTGATGCCAGGGGTGTCGCTAGGTTTTGAGGACAAGGGGGGCTTAGCCCCTAGGAGACGCACAGAATTTTTGTATATTAAATTTGCATTGTGTGTCTGTGTCTGTATACAGGATATATATG
>NW_013953037.1:104100-110155 GCF_001266775.1 Austrofundulus limnaeus
TATGTAAATAAATAAATAAATAAATAAATAAATAAATAAATAAATAAATAAATAAATAGTTTTACTGTTTTGAGGGGATTTTTTCCCAGATTATTAAATATAAGCTTGTTTATAACAGCTAACTACGTGCTCACTGGTTTTTAATGAGCTGTTCACAGTTTATAAAGCGGTTATAATGTTTCTTGTTCAGAAAATGTCGCCAAATGAATAATTAACGACGAACTGAGTGGATCAATAGYAGAAATCAGCTGAACCCGTTCACCCAGCCCTCCTCCCCTCGCCCTTCCAGCTGCGGCCGCTCTGCGCATGCGCCTYGCTCCTCCCGGAGTTTCGGCCTGTTCCGCCGCCGCTCGGTCATTTTCGCCTCTTTGTTACACTGATAGTGGATTTAACTCGGATTCAACCCAAACATCCAGCGGACCGCGCGGCTCTCCGAACAGGTTAGTTCGTCCGCTTTCTCTCCGCGGGGYTGCTCCTCTTGGAGGGGGTGGGGGAGGCCTCCGTCCCGGAAGGTTCGGTCACCGTGGCTTCGGTCCCGGTTCGCTCCGGGACACGCTGTTTAAACGGGTCTGTGTGGTGGTGGAGGTGGAGGTGGTGGTGTATGGCGGCGCCGGGCCCTGCAGTTCCACACCGGGGATGAGGGGGGGTTCAATGCGGGGGGTGAAGTGTGCCGATAAGGTGGCTCCAACGTCGGCCGGGATGCACATGGTTGGAGCGGAACCTCCTGTTGGTTCCGTCAGGTTCGAACCGAACACCAGGCAGTTCTTGTTTCCCACTGAGATGGAATGTTCTTGAAAGCTCCACCATTAGCTGCTTCCTCCTGCTGCCGTCCGAAGTTCAGCCCGACATGTGTGGAGCAGGAGCCGGGTCCGCCGGGTTCAGGTTCGGGTCCAGATGAAGACCCGGACTCGGTGTGTTTTTCCACACGTCCTCTGAGTGGATGTCGCCCGGTTTCAGTCTGCTGCTGCCCCCCACCCGGCCGTGGGGGGGATCCGGGTGACATGGTGGTGGGAGAACAACCAACAAGTTGGTGCAGATTCTTTACAGAACCTGGACCGAAACCAGGCTCCGGGTCCAAATTATCCCTCTGCTTTTATTTCACCTTCAACATCCTGCAGGTGAGCCACAGGTCCAGAACTGTCCTAACAGCTCAACTAAATAAACTTCTTTAAATTTCACCAACAGCTCAGAAAATACAAGTTACATTTATTTGAAGCTGCAAAAATGACCTTAAAATAAACATTTTTTGGAGTTTGCAAAGAAACTTTTAGCACATGTTCTACGTGAATCCTTTAGACTAATAATAATTAGTCATTTTTAAATAAATAACAAGTAATAAACATTTATTCACCCCATATCAAAAGTTTTACTGGTACTAACGAGTCATACTGGTTGTTTTTTTGGACTGTARTTTGTTGAAAACGAACACAGCCAGTTAGGTTGCTGAGAAAGTAAAATCAAGCAGTTTGTCAGTGTTATTGTACTTCACAGATAAGGAGAATCTGAAAAATAATCACTGTGTTTGATCCGTGATTAATCACACAAAGATCCTCTATTCTACAAAGATCTTCTATAAAAGGATGAGCCAACGTTTTAGACTAATAATAATCAGTCATTTTTATTCACCACATTCCAAATGTTTCACTGGTGCCAACGAGTTGTAATGGTTGTTTTTTGGACCGTAGGTAGTTGAAAACATAAACACAGCCAGTTAGGTTGCTGAGAAAGGAAAATCAAGCAGTTTTTGTCAGCATAAAAGTTTAAAATTATATCATGACAGTCTCAAACAGGAAGTAAACAACTTAATGATAGGTTTTTTTTTTATTTATGATAAATGAAAACCCTTCAAACCAGCCCATTAACCAAGACAAATATTTATTTTTTATTTACCAGGTAAGAAAATCACCTGAGCATGAAAATCAGATGTTTTAGCTGAAGGCTGTTTGTTATAGGAAGTGTCTTCCTCCCAGCATTAAAATATAACGTTCAGTTAAAAGTTTTGAGTTTCAGATTAAAATCAGTTCATGTGGTGACAGAGCTGAATGTCATTGTTTGAGATGGGAGCAACTCTCAGCTACTACCACCTGAAACTTTAGCTTTTACTGACAGAAAAGTAGCTTTTTTTATGTTTCTATTGCTCCTGATTTATGTTTGCTCCAGAATCTATTTGTTGCGTGAGATATTTTGCTAACAGAGAGAGTTGAATGATAGTTTTCTCGACTTCTATCACACTTAACTTGAAGTCATTATCTGTAAAAATTGTTGCCATTTTTGTGTGTTTTATGGCTGCGGCACCATATTGGATGAGTTCATGAGATATGTTGCTAACACACAGGCACAGGCAAACACATTTATCCACCTTTTGCCTTTTTAGCAACATTACCTTTAGATGTTTGACTTCTTAAACGTCGCAGAACCACTCTGTGGCCTCACCTTTTGTGTAATTTTGCCACCTTCACAAGAAATTTAAAATAAATCGGAGGACGTTTACCACATTTAGGCCAGCTTCCTGTCACCACCAYGACTTTCGCTGATATGAAGTTTTGCTCAGATAAACTCACCTGATGTACGTTTAGTTTCCTCAGAGAGGAAGTTTTCTACAGAGTTGGAGACGTTAGAAAAATCTTTTTTTTATTTAGCAATGAAACATCTGGGAAGTAAACAAACATTGCAGTACAGGTTTGTGTAGATTTATCACATGCTGATAAAATGCGGCTGCTTTACAAAATRAAAGGGTTTTATTTTGAGGAAAGGAGGAATTATCCTTAAAATGCACCAGGCAGGGCTTTTTAACTGTAGAAGTAAAACAAATAATTAAATTATTGTGGGTTTGAGAAATAATTACCACCCTCCTTTTCCTTTCAGCAACAGGCGAAAGTTAGCAAAATATCTCGTGACTTGGTGTATTTTATTTAAACTTTCAGGAAGTAATCATCTTCAACTTTGGGATAGAGCTGCACGATATATCTGAGCACTGATGTAGGAGACAAATTAAATCATGCTATTTAGGGACTAAAGCATAAGTCGTTGCATTAAATGTTACAGCTTTTATTTTGACGGGTGGCTTCAGGTTAAAAAGCTAAAACTTTTATTTAGTTGTGTAACTTCAGGAGCCATAATGTTTCTTGGAGAAGTGTTATTGGTCGAGCTGTGGAAGACGAGCAGAGAACTGGAGGGAAACAGGTGAAATACAGTTAGCATGAATGCTAATATTAAAGGAAACATAGGCGACAATCAGGTGGTAAAACACAATTCACGTTTGCCAGTTAGGTTGCAAACATGGCCGCCACTCAGTCGTTTTCATTGACGATGTGTGAAACTTTGGCGTATTATTAGCAGAGAATCATTCAGAACAGGAGCGTTGGTGGGTTTGATGGGTCGGTCACAGGTTGGCATCTTTATGGGCTCGACACACSGGAGGTKWCGTCGCTCTCTCCGTTYATTTCCTGTGGAAATTGTGCGAAGAGGTGACAATCACCCACCCTCCTCCAGCCAAGTGGCTGGCAAAACTCYTTCATGCGAGCTTGTGACGCGACATATGAAAGTTGAAAATTGTTCAACTATTGTCGCTGTCGCATGGCTCTACAACCAATCAGCGAGGGTTTTGTTGACTGACCAATGAGCAGAGAGTATGTTAGCTGCTTTAATTGTGAAACTTTCCAATTTTATATGACACTTCACAAAGTGATTAAAAAGGCAGCTGTGTGGCAGTTTGTTGGAGCCAGGGTAGAAGTTGTTTGGTAATTTTTTCTTCATAAAATCGTATCTTGGTGTGCGTTTATTTTTCAATATCATTAGCATCGCAAGATTTGTTTAGTTTACTCATTCGTAATAACCACCACTAAACTACAAGAACTAGAAGAACCAATCAAATTTCTTGAAGAAAAGCGACTCAAGAGCACGATTCACAACGCTGCTGTTGCTAACGCATCCCGAGTGTTGGGTTTCGCCCTGGTTGCGATGTAGAACCTCCACGATTAGTTGACTAGTCACATTTATATTTGACTATTAAAATCGTCGACTAATTTAATAGTTGATGTGTCGTTTTTTTTTTTTTTTCTAACTTTGTTTTTCTCTCCAAACTGCTGTGGCGCCTTTCACTGCCACGTCTGCCTTTCTGTCCTTGACACACATGCGCAGTAGAGTGGTAATTATGGCCGCCATAAACGGTTGTTTTTATAGTCGACTAAGCAGTGATTAGTTGACTATAAAAATAAATATACAAAGTCAGAAAAAAAAAACGACTCATCGACTATTAAATTAGTTGTTGACGATTTTGATAGTTGACGTAATCGTGGCTAGTCGACTAATCATGGCAGCCCTATTGCGATGACAGCTGTCAATTGCTCGACTCGGGTATCACAACATATGTCGCGGTACCATAAACAAAGCGATGTATCGTCATTTTAATTCTAAGTATAAAGAGCACACCATATATGCATAAAACCTGATTTAAATTCAGTTTATTTTGATGCAAACAGAAAAACACTGAGCAACAGTGAGATCTACATTCATATTTCACGTTTCTTATTACAACAGTCTTAATTAAAATCTATACAGTATCAGGAAATGAAAAATCGTGACATTTAAGTGTAATGATGTCTTTTTTTAAACCCCTAAGCAAATATTTTCTTCTAGTTTAATATGATGCGTAACCCTCCTGTTAATATTAATAAAAGCAGCTGATATGTAGGTTTTWAGCCTTACAGTCAGACATATCAGTGGTTGATTCTGGCAGCTTTGTGAGGACCAAATWCATATTTAATAGGGCTATATTTGGCCCACAGGCCGCTGCTTCACATCACCGTAGAACAAAAGGACGTGTGTTGTCAAATGTTAAAACGGCGAGCTCTTATCTTGTCTACTTTATCTTTCTTTATTGGACAGTTTCTTTCATTCCAACGGCAGAATCTGTATTTGTGGAGCCTCACGACCTCTGCTTTTTACTTTAGCTTGTAAAACAGTTGTAATTCATCTACTATAGGCTTTACTGGGGTCTCAGTCCAGACCTGAATGATGGCTCTTTGACAGCTTAATGGTTTTTGGCTCGTACCTTAATATTAGCTCTCTGCTTGTTTTGTTGGAAAAGTCCAAATTACCTGCAGCTTTTGTTTCTGTTTCACCTGAAATTTCATCTAAATTAYTTTTATTTTTAATCTCGCAGTCAGATTTCTGTGGGTTTAATCGGTGTTTAATGAAGACAAATGACCAAATAAACATTTTCCTTCCTCCAGTACGCACGTCTTTGTTAAAACAATGTGAGCGGTCCCGGTGGGCAGCCTGATAAAAACGGTCGGGCCTGTATGACAGCCCGAGCAGGAGGCAGCCTCTCAAGGCTCGGAGCAGCTTGATAATGAGAAAACTCAATAGAAGCCGAAGCGCCCGAAGATGCATTCGTCTTTGTCTTGGACAGGAAATAAAATCAGGCAGCTTCCTGAACGAGCCGCTAAGCAGCTGAGGAGAATCCCTCGTCTGCAGTTAGAGAAGCAGCTCAGGATTTTTATTGTATTTATTTATTTTTTTTTACCCGTCAGCACTTCGACGAAGGAAGGAAGGGATTCTGTGGAGAAGCAGGCGCATCAGGTCCAGTTTCAGATAGACGTATCGATCKGTGACACATTAGACGCAGCTCAGCTCTGCTGGAATTAAGATCATAACGTTGGAAACATCAGGAGGAATGCGTTCCTGCACGGACCTGACTGAGAGAGTCGGCACGTTCTCCACCAAACGCTCCTTCCTGTTTCTCATCCGCTGCCAAAAAKGGCGAAGGCGTTCGGATCTGAGCGGGTTTAATGAAACTCTCGAGAAGTAATCAATGGGTTACATCGACTGTTTTAAAAGGTTTGACTGAAACGATTACATCTGAGTGGTAGCAGGTGATGTTTAATCAGCTTTAACCTTCATGATGCTCACGTTAACGTAAGGTCCAAATTCTGCATTTTTTTTTTCTGACTTCCGCATTTTTATTCTAACCATACAGCGGGTAAAACAAGTATTGAACACATCACCATTTTTCTCAGTAAATATATTACTAGAGGTGTTAATGACATGAAAT
>NW_013953037.1:111596-113839 GCF_001266775.1 Austrofundulus limnaeus
TAATTTATGTGTGTGTGGTTTTGAATGGGCATTAATTAAAAGCACTCTGACATTGAATCATTTTTAACCATCATTTAAAAAGCTAAATGCTGTAAATTTATAATGGTTTGGAAAACTGAATTTCTTTTTTTGTTAGAAATTTAATAAGTAAAATGGGTAATTTAAACAGTTAGGTGCTGCGATTGAGTTTGTAGAGTTCACTTATTTGTAACAAAAAATCATATTTTTTAAAGACTGTTAGGTTGGAGCAGGGTTCCATTTACACAAAAGATTTACTCTTGACTGCTTAGCTACAAATATATATGACACTAATGAAGACTAAAATCATAAACAGCAGCTGCAAATAATAACAAAAAATCCAACTATCTTCTATAAATTCTTTTAAACTTGAAATATTCACTCCAAGATTTAGGTAACCATATTTTGCAAAGGGAACGTAAACAAATACCTGTTAAATCTGGACGCGTTCGGTACATGCAGCCRCTGTTTTTATTCCAGTGCAGAAACAACAGTTGCGCGTTGTCATTTTTTCTGTTTAGTTTTAAATGTTCCCATGCTTTTTATAATTTGACGTTTTCTGAGCGCTTCATTTTGGCGCTTTTCATATGCTTTTAAAGCTAAATATAGAGCTTAGCAATCATACATGTGATGCGCTAACACCRTAGCGTTGTGTAACACAAATAACATTCTGGCTGGACAAAAGCGCGCTGATTATAACAGTATGTTTTTTTTTACAAAGCTTCCAGGCAGATAATTTGCCTTGAGGATTTTTTGTAATCGAATTACTGAAATTATTCTAGGAATCATTTCAGCCCTAGGTTCATCTACGTTCTAACTCCCACGTCCCCCACCTGTGGTCACGAGATCTGGATCATGAACAAGATGCGCAAAGTAAACCTGCCGAGTCTTCTTCATCATAAAGAGGCGTTTCAAACATCTGATCCAGAGTTTTTCCAGGCATGYTCCATGGCGAGGGGGACTCTGATCTTTGGTCTGTGAAAACCTTAGGGGGGATCTGGAGGGAGTCTCTGCAGAGACAAAGGTTTCCCTTCGTCGTGTTTAGATAAGAGATGGTTTCTTGATTTGGACATTTTATTTCTGCTAGTTAATCTTTGTTTAGGTGTTGGTTCAAGCTGAMAGTGTTTACAGTGAAAACAGAGAGGATTGAAGTTAACCTGCTGCTGTTACGCCTCTGAGGTGTTGATAGAGTTTATATCTTCACTGTGATTCACGAGACCCGAGGCGTCTAAAGACTGGCTCATATTCATAGTTACAACAATTAAAGAGAAAATAACCAAATGRTTCAGTTTTATTTCTACTGAAAAGCAATAAAATTGTTCCAAAAGCTAAAAAAAAAAAAAAGGGATCAATAAAGGATCAATTTCTACCAGAGGAYGTTTGAAGGTCGTGGAAGAGAAGTGTTTACAAGTCGGGCAGAATTGAGTTCAGGCTGTCGACACAGACTCTGATAAGATTCATGTCTTCACTTGAGCTCTCCACGATTGCATCTGCTTTGTGTCAACATCTGAAATAACCAGCTGCCAACAGGTTGTGTCGATTCCACTCTCCTGACTTTGTGTTGCCGTTTAAAAAACAGACTCCGCTGCACCTCGTTTCGTCTCTGTTGTCCCTGAAACGTTTTGAATTACTCTCCTGATGCAACGTTTCTCTGCAGAAATTATTTTTCTTTGTGTTTTTACCTCCAAGCAGCCAGACGTTTAGATTTTAAAGAGGTATTCATCTTTGCTGAAGGGTTTTCTTTGGATTTTTGTTGTTTTTTTTTCACTTGTTTTCAGTTTATTTGTTGTTCTTGATGATTCTAAGAGTCTAACTTAATGTCTAATGAATCAGTATTGTAAAAAACACACCAGGTTAGTAGGGCTGAATATCGTGGCCAATTCTCTGTTGATTCAGTTTTGATTCACAAGGTTCTGAATCGATTAATTTAGATTTAATCTGCTCTTAAATGATGAAACTGAACTGTGTTGCAAAATACAAATTCACTTTATTTTTCCTCGTCCCCATAAACAGGTTTTAAGGGCAAACTTTTAAACAGTTTAATCTTGAAACAAAACTCAAGTTTCAAAGGTTTTAAAATGAAAAAGAAATTTTAAGTGTCAGTGTTGTTGGATGAAATCTATTTAATTTTCTTGATAAATAAGAAGTGATGGAATAAGGTTACAGGAGAAGAGGTGGGCTAATATAAGTATACTTCTGCCCACTCCTTTTAAGCGTATGAAAAC
>NW_013953037.1:115594-117713 GCF_001266775.1 Austrofundulus limnaeus
GGATGGATGGATGGATGGATGGATGGATGGATGGATGGATGGATGGGTAAATTAAATCAATCCAGGATTGATTAAATAAAAAAATTCTTTTTTACCCAGCCCTCATTGTTTAGACACTTTTTAAAAATGTTTATGTAGTTAAAGGTGCAAAACTATCTAAAGTTAATAATAACATCTTTGCACTAGGGTTTAGCAATATTGGCAAAAAAATTAATCACGATTAATTGTGGTTTTTAGCCGATAACGATTAATTTGACCATTAATCCCCTGGAGTTCCTGGACTCCCGTATGTCCTGGTCACATGACCAATTTAGTGGGAAAAATTTGCTCTTTGTAAAAATCTTTTCCAAACTGTCAAAATTACAGACTTCAGGCTTTTCATCAAATTTTAAATTGCGTTGACAGATAAATAAATTACAAAACTTCTAATGTTCGTCATGTTTGAAGCGGAGAGGAGCACTGGTGGCATTAATTGTATTAATCGTCAAGTGCCAAAAAATAATCGATTAACGTTTTTCTGACGATTAATTGCACACGATACGGTTATGGCCAACCCTACTTTGCACAACAGATTTCCTGTTCAGTTTGTTTTTAGTCTAAATTAGTGTCGGATGTAAAACTGTCTGCAGGTCAGAAGGATCTGAAAGTTTMGTTTTTAAGAATTAGGAGGAAAAAAGCAGAAAAACTTTAATGATTCATCTGAATCTGGACATGATTACAGGTAGAATCTGGATTTAAATGAAATGGATAAGTCAGCGTTGATTAATGAATTAGTTTTCAACGCTCAGGTCTTCTACGTCCTTATTTAACCAATCAGATCGTGTCTGATAAGAGTTTATGGAGAAATAACCTACGTGTTGAAATATTGTTCACTTTCTCTTCGCCTGATGATCTTCAGACGATTAASTCAAGCGGTCAGCTGTTATTGAGCGATCTGTCTGTTTGATGAACGAGGTCAGAGGTCAGCGGTGGTCCATAACGGAGCAGAGCGAGGTTATTGTCTCGAGGAATTGATCGCCCTCGCTGCAGATCTTCTCTCCGCGAGGAGGTCTGGTGGTTTGTGGTTAAAACTGAGAAACGTCTGAACTCAACGCCTCGCTGTCTGTTTGGTCTTTAAATCACCAGTCTGTTCTGTTTTCTGTTGTTATTTTGTGACTGTTTTCTATCTGTGTGGAAGTGAAGTGACCCGTGTTGATGTTGGGTTTGGTCCCAGTGGGTCTCTGGTTCTTTAATCTCTGATGTAAAACAGGCGCCCTTTTGACCTGAAGATCTTTGTCTTGATGTGGTTTTTTAAGAGACTTGTAGGAAGACAGAAATGAGTCATTGTGACTGATGAAAGATCAGAGTCTGCATCAGAGCATCACTTTTAAAGATGGTTACAGATTTGTATTCCCAGCTTGATTGAAATTATTGTAGTTATTTTAAATCTTAAGGCTTAAAAAAACATTATTGCACCAAAGTGCAGCTCCTTGAAATGCTTCAAACAAGTTGCTGTTTTCTGTGAGGGGAAATATTGTTTTTTTATTAGATGAACTCGACACTTCTCTGTCCTAAAAGTCAGATTATTTCACAGGTTTGAATATTAAGGTGATGCTAAACAAACAGGATGTTTATTGAAGGGATGTCTGATCCTGACTGTTCAGGCTGCTGTTAGTCTGCTTTTTAAGTTTTGTTTTTTCCACTCTGAATACTTCGGTACACTTTAACTATTCATGTAGCAAAATGGTCTTTCTGGATATGGGTCATTTGACTTTTGGTTTTTTGTAYGTTTTATACTTTTCAGAAGTATTTTTACTTACAACTTCTTACATTCTATAACATCAAGCTGCTTCAGCATACAAGAACTTGCTATTTGCTGCTTTTAGCTGAAATTTTGGTTCTTTTAACTGACATTTTGCTGCTTTTAGCTAACGTTTTGGTACTTGTAGCTGATCCTTTTCTACTTTTACCTGACCTTTTAATATTTTTAGCTAGCCATTGCTGCTTTTAGCTGACCTTTTGGTACATTTGCCTAGGTCTTTGGTATTTTTAACTAGCTCTATCTAGCCTTTTTGTATTTTAAGCTACCCATTTGATACTTTTATCTGACCTCTTGCTACTTTTAGCTAGTCTTTTGACA
>NW_013953037.1:118222-124076 GCF_001266775.1 Austrofundulus limnaeus
ACTTTTAGCTAGTCTTTTGCTACTTTTAGCTAGTCTTTTGACACTTTTAGCTAGTCTTTTGGTACTTTTATCTAGTCTTTTGGTACTTTTAGCTAGTCTTTTGGTACTTTTATCTGACCTCTTGCTACTTTTAGCTAGTCTTTTGACACTTTTAGCTAGTCTTTTGGTACTTTTATCTAGTCTTTTGGTACTTTTAGCTAGTCTTTTGGTACTTTTATCTGACCTCTTGCTACGTTTAGCTAGTCTTTTGACACTTAGAAAGTCTTTTGGTACTTTTATCTGACCTGTTGCTACTTTTAGCTAGTCTTTTGGTGCTTTTATCTGACCTGTTGCTACTTTTAGCTAGTCTTTTGGTACTTTTATCTGACCTGTTGCTACTTTTAGCTAGTCTTTTGGTACTTTTATCTGACCTCTTGCTACTTTTAGCTAGTCTTTTGACACTTTTAGCTAGTCTTTTGGTGCTTTTATCTGACCTGTTGCTACTTTTAGCTAGTCTTTTGGTACTTTTATCTGACCTGTTGCTACTTTTAGCTAGTCTTTTGACACTTTTAGCTAGTCTTTTGGTGCTTTTATCTGACCTGTTGCTACTTTTAGCTAGTCTTTTGACACTTTTAGCTAGTCTTTTGGTGCTTTTATATGACCTGTTGCTACTTTTAGCTAGTCATTTGGTACTTTAACCTGACCTCTTGCTACTTTTAGCTAGTCTTTTGACACTTAGCTAGTCGTTTGGTACTTTTATCTGACCTGTTGCTACTTTTAGCTAGACTTTTGTTTTGGCACTTGTAGCTAGTCTTTTAGTACTTTAAGCTAGGGAAGTCTGTGTTTCCGTTTTAAGACCTGCKGCCACCTCGACCTGATGGATGGGTCTTCAGATCCTTTAGCTCTGAGCTTCTCTCTGCAACAAACCTTTTGATTTTATTTACTTGAATCACCATCATGTCTAAAATAATTTTCTAATTTTATCCAAGTAAAGAGAATTTACTGGAGAAACGTCAGAGTGCTTGTGCTGAAGTTTGTTTGTGAAGAGAGATTATTGATCTTTCTGGGAAGACAAAGTTCTTGATGTTCTCATCTCTGATATCTGGCAGTTCGCTCTGACTTTAAGGTTAAAACGACGAATCTTATCTTCAGATGTTTTCTGTTTGTTTTTCGGCTGTTCTTTTTATCTTTACATTGAAACGTTTCAGCAGTTGTAGCTGCTCTTTCTGTTCAAGGCTCATTTTTTCTTCTTTCGTCTGAACTCTGAGACAAATTAGTTTGAATAACTCCACTGCTGGCCGTCACCTCCTCCACTCAAAGCTCCATTATTCCAGCGGAGCTGCTCCTCGGCGCCGTGTTTGGTCTCCCGGCTCGCCGCGGTCTGCTTCTCTTTGGATCGGCCCACCCCACTATTGTCTGACTGATTTCCCCCCAGTCCTGGCCTGGAGGGGAGGCGGGGGATTCAGGGCCATCAAACAGAATTAAGAGGAGACAATGTGTGTGTGTTTGTGTGATGGTGGTTGTGTGTGTGTGAAGGAACTTGAGTTTGTGTTTGAGTGTTTGCGACCCAGGGTTGGATTGAAGCCAGAGTTTCACAACAAGCAGAGGTCTCTCCTCCTGGCTCCAGGCCTTCAGTCCTGGTCTCTCCAGCTGGCTGCCAATTCACCCTGAATCCAAACAGCCCAGTGGCCAACAGGCAGACCAACAGGCGCTCTTTGTTTTTACCCAAGTGTGTGTGTCTGCCTCTGTGTGTACCTGCCAGCTGTTAGCTGATGTAATTCAGCAAACGCTGTCAATCTGAAGGACTTTATTCCTCAGGTCATAAATCTTTTTTTTTTTGAAGTGACTCAGTGAATTAGCAGACAAAATAAATCAAAAAACCACCCTTTAACTCACTGCTCTGTTTGCAGGGATTTCCTTTCAGCGCAGCCGTGTCCAACTCCTTTTCACCACAAGAGCATCACTGTTTGTAATTAAATTAGACATTTTGTCTTTAATTTCAACTACACAGGAATAGGGCTGCCACAAACGATTATTTTTATAATCGATTAATCACCGATTATTTATTCGATTAGTCGACCAATCAGATCATACGTTAATTGAATATAAAACATAGAGCTTATAGCGTCAGAATGCAGCTGCTATTATATAACCATGGTTAGATTTTAGCTATATGCTAACTAAAAATAATTGCTGTGGAAGGTAAGTTCTGCTCTGCAGATATTACACAGGTTTCTCTTTCATTTTCTTAAAATGATCCCACACTTTGAAGCTCCATTGCCAGGTAGCCATGATACCAGAGCCTGTCTGTATAATGTCTTGTGACGTCCACGGCCTACCCCAGTTACCACTACTGTGCATGTGTGTCAAGGACAGAAAGGCAGACGTGGCAGTGGAAGGTGTCAAAGCAGTTTTGGAGAGAAAAACAAAGTAAAGAACAACAACAAAACGATTAATCAATTTATTAAATTAGTCATCGATTATTTTAATAATCGATTAGTCATCGATTAATTGTGGCAGCCCTACGCAGGAAGCGTCATGTTTCTGAGCACCACGAACAAATAATAACTGAGCTCTACCTGGTATTTCCTGCATAGAAACTGTTTTCACACTTTCTTTTATAAACACTGTAAAGTACTACTTGTACTAGGGATCCAAGTTATCGATTAATGGATTAATCTAMAGTTGATTGATCTTATCGATCAACTAACGATTAATTGATAAGCGGCCATACTTGAGATTTCAAAGTAAACCTTTGTTCTCTGTTTGTTTCCAGGCTTTGATGAGAGGCTCTCCACGATGAGCAGCTAACGCTGTCGGACACACGACCAGAAGTGACGTGGCTGCTGCTCCACCCACAGTCCACGCATGGCGGTTTTAGGGGTACGACCTGYTACGCTTTTATTTTAGTTGTTAATAAAAAAAAGCTTTTATATGACTGAAGCTGCAGGGAAATACTGAAATTATGGGAGACTACAAGAAATAAATATTAATGGACAAAAACTGTGATCTGTTGCTGAAAACTCGACTTGATCATTTTTTCTTCTTCGAAGAAGTTTGTGTTTTTGTGTAATCTCGTCTAGACGCCGGCACCGTTCTCACAGTCAGAGGATTTCAGGGTTGAGCCTGTAAATAATAGATGTTTGGTTGTTTCTCAGCGTCTGATTCACCAAACACACCCGGTCATTAACGGACCGAGCTCTGCTGCTTATTTGAGCTCAAATAAGTCTTGTCTTGTTGAGCTCAGACTGTCAGAGGCTCGGATCAGTAAAGTCCAGTTGTTTTTTTAATGTTTGTAATTTAACAGAAAAGATTCAGTTTGATGAAATAAAGTTGGGTTGAAGTCTAGAAGATGCAGAAATAAAAACCCAAAATCATTTTTAAAATTGTAAATCTGTAATTGTTATTTGGCACAAATTTTCAGGTTTTTATTTCCAAAGTTGCATTTCTGCTCAAGTTTATATTAATATTTGGCTTTTATTGCACTGAAACAAATTTTCTGATAAATATTGAACGTTATCAGCTTCAAAGTTATTGGGCCTCATGCAAGAACATGTTCGTATTCTTCTCCTAAATTTCTCTTACTTTTGTTCGTACAAAGGCTTCGTACGAACATGTCACGTCAGATTCAACAAACTCTTCTATCTTCAGGAAAAGTGTGTAAATGAGCTGCGTAAATTCACCTGTTCTATCCAGCTGCTCGTGCACGCGAGAGGAGATTAGCATAATTACCACCCCAAAAACACCATWTAAGGCTGTGTTTCCTGCCTCAGATATCAGGAAGTGTCCATTCATGAAAAATGACAGCGAATACTAAAAAGAAAAACTTTACGAGTTCAGAGATTGAAGTCCGTCTGTCAGAGATCCAGAAAAGAAAATCTGTCATTTTTAGCAGGTCAGCTGTGGAATAAAAAGAGCTGCTAAAAGTATAAACAACTGTGTTAAATCATTTTCATTTATTCAGAAGACACAGCGCTGCGCACTGTACACCCCCCGCGCGCGCTGCGCCGTCTCAGGTGGTCTCAGATGCGGGTTTGAAATAAACATTTTAAAATGTTTTCAAAATAAGTCTGGCACTTTGGAGAAAATCCAGGAGTCGCTGGAGGGATTATGTATCCCCTCTGGTCTGGGAACGTCTCGGAGTCCCCCAGGACGAGCTGGAAGGTGTCGCTGGGGAGAGCGGGGTCTCTCTGCTGCCCACATGACCCGATCCCGGATAAGCAGCGGAAAACGGACGAACGGACAATTTATATTGTTAGTCTAAATTATTACATTTAAAATTATAACTCTAATTCAAGCAGAATAACTTATTGTCAACATAATTATGGAGTGTGATTTATTTTCAACTCAAAATATCTTCAAACTAACGAAATATAAAGTTATTAATGAAGAAAACCCGTCTGGATAACAGCAGACTGACTGCTGGTAAAATATACGACAGGTCTGGACCACTCGTAAATTTTGTTCATATCTGAAAAAAATCTTAGAATATGAAAACATTGGTGAATGCCACAAATTCTCCTAAATCACTCGTACGCACAACTAAGAACAAATCTGCGCACACGAACGGTTCTTGCATGAGACTCAATTATTGTTTTTCTCATTTTGAGCTGTTTTAAAAGACATAATCTTTGCGCTGACTCAGCGATTCGTTAACGATGCTGCTGGTGAAACCACGGTTACTCAACACAAAACCAGCTTTTGCTTTCGGCTTCGTTACRTCTTCCAGAGCCTGAATCACCGGCCGTGTCGCAGCCTGTCCGCTGCTGCTCGCTGCGTGTTGGATTGAAGACTCCAGATTTTATTTTATTASGTCAGTAATGAGTCGTAGCTGCCAGCTCCAAGTGACTCACCTGCCTCTGCGGTGACGTGGGCTCAGGTCGGAGGCAGCAGCAGCAGCGATCAGGATCAAACTGCAGACGAACTTCTGCTCACGTTTCCTTCAGGGAGCAGAAGCAGCTCTGCAGGAAGCAGCTCTGCATGCGTAATAAAATAAAACTCAGTCATCAAAGCTCCTTTGATGCTTTTTGAATTTCTTATCTGGTGTCAGTTCCAGGAGAGAAACGAATCAGGGGTCGGATTTATAAAGGATTCCGTGGAAACCATATTAAAAGTGAACGTACGGCCAAAAGACGAAAATGGCGTAAAAAAAAAATTCAGATTTACAAAACTGTGCGTACACGTGTTTCCACGCACCTTTCCTTTATAAATCACAACCTTTGCGTGAAAAGTGGCGTACACAAGCTTTATAAATCTGACCCCTGCTGCTTGAACCCCCTCAGTGGACTCGTTTTGATGCAGAACCTATAAAAAGTTAATTGTAGCCGCTGGGGCGTAGCCGGATCAGTAAATTAAGAGCTTTGGATTTTGGGAAGTGAAAAATGTGAAACAAGCATCTTTGTTGCAGAAGCTACGGCAGTTCCATGAGGACAAATTACTCTACTAACCCCTTTAAAGCCTCTGTGTCATCACATTTTTGTAATAAATATGAATGCATTTTTTGGAGAGATAACATTAATGACTTAGTCTAAAACAATTTTCACGTTGCTGAGAGGAACAGTTGTTGAGATATTTGGATGTGAAGAAACAGGAAGTGATGTAAAAGGGGAATGTCTGCATGTGAACGGAGCGTTGTTACGACAGCTAACAGACTGAATTTTTGAGTCTATCAGAGATGATGAAGAGTTAGAGTTCAAATAATGTTTTTATAAATAAACACCAGAGAGTTTCATTTCTCAAAGAGTTCCCCTTTGATGTCACTTCCTGTTTCACTTTGGCTGAGCCAAGATCAAAAGAAAATCTGCCAGTTATGTGACAAAATGGGTAAAACCGTGTATATATAAAGATTTATTTATTTATTTTTTACTTTTTGTAT
>NW_013953037.1:124198-125290 GCF_001266775.1 Austrofundulus limnaeus
GTTATAAATTTAGAAAAGTTGTTTTCTTTTCAATTTTGTTGCATATATTTAATATTTTTATTCACATTTCAAAATATAAACWAAGTTTCGTAGCTTCAGCTACTGAACAAAATACATTCATAACGTCTTTCCTCGCTCCTCTTCCTCAGAACCCCGACATGCTGACGAGGAAGATCAAGCTGTGTCACATCAATGCCCACATCACGTGCCGGCTGTGCGAGGGCTACCTGATCGACGCCACCACCGTCACCGAGTGCTTACACACCTGTAAGTCCTTCCTCACCCGTCTGCTCGTCTTCATCGGTCCCGTCTTCTGTGGAGAAACCCCGTTGYTGTTTTTAAAACATCAAACCGCCACGGCTCGTGGAAATATCATTATTAAAAAGCTAATCTAAGTCGGCGTGTGGAAGTCGAGGTAATTGCAGCGCGCACCCGGGCTCACGGAGCGTGTAATCTGCAGATTATATCTCATAAAGAAGAGGAGATGATCCCTCCTTCACACAGAGTCAGGTCGTTAGCCGGGTTCAGTAAAGGAGGATAACAACATCTGCTTCCTCCCTGCAGCTCCTCGTTACATTCTGTGATCAGGGCCTCGAGTTTGGCACAAACTGAGACTGAAATCTGACAGATTCAACAGGCGAGTCGTTACAGCTAGGTTTGACTTTTTTAATCYCTGCAGGGTTGCAGTCTGGTTAATTTGGTTCTATTCTTTCTGGGCGTAAAGTTAAACGTCACCCACAGGATGTTTTGTACCCACGTGTTTGTACCCGTCCGTCCCGGCCTGCTTTGTGTTCACCTCAGCAGCCGCCCTGACAACATTTAGTCTGCTGGCGTTAGAGCTGAATGTAAACAAGCATCTACACAGATGTGTGCTATATCCTTAAAGTCTTCATATTTTCTCTCCATGAGTTTTGTAAAATGTGTCCTCGAGGGAAGAGAGTAACCTGAAATAAAAGTGTGAAGTCTCTATCTGTGACCGTGGACAGTCTCATGTCAGTGAACATTATGTTAAAGTGATCCACGATTAGTTGTAACATTAGACTTTATTTGATAAACATTTATTTTTACTGTAAAATAAAGACTGTAAAATAC
>NW_013953037.1:126121-128271 GCF_001266775.1 Austrofundulus limnaeus
GTATTTTACAGTCTTTATTTTACAGTAAAAATAAATGTTTATCAAATAAAGTCTAATGTTACAAGTAATCATGGATCCCTTTAAGAAGACTTTCAGTCCCGACAGCTGCTTATTGCAATAATTCAATAAATGCCTTGTTTTATTTGCCGTATTAGGTCAAGTAAAGCCTTATTCACATGGGATAACTAAAGCCTGGGATTTACAGACATATCTTGGATTTGATACTGAAGCCGGSTTAGTTGATGCGTTGAACACGGTGAGGGTGCGTGCGCCAAAAGTGCCCCGCAAGGCTGCATCATTTAAACAGTTTGTTTGTTCATCAAGCTTTTGCWCTCCTATTTACAAMATTTYATAAGTTATAACGTGCTCTGCTGCATGTCRTTTTGGAGAATACTACAACAACGTAAGCGCAGAGGATGAATGCCTAAACCGAAGCACGAGCCTGTGCTGCGCTACAGCCACAGCTCGGCTGCCAGCGTCAGYCAGAAGACAACAAACACAAACATCCTTACAGCACAGTGCAGTGCAGGATGTGAGCCACCATTTGCATCTAAGGTTTTCAATGCTCTCCAGTCCAGCCTCCATTCTTCACCAAAAGCAAATAAAAATGCACCCAGGAAACAAAAACAGCCTAATAATTACATTTTAGATTCAGCTCATTCCTGTCCAGATCACRGAGATGCCTGTTCACAGTGGATCAGGATCCAAATGAATGATTGACAGGCTTCTGCAGAACGTATAGACCTGTTGAAGAGCAGGGAAACCACTAAAACCTGCAGGATAGTGGGTCACGAGGACCGGAATTGAAAAACCACTCATCTAGAGCAGAGGTCTTCCTGACCCACCGTCCTGCATGTTTGTTTCCCTGCTTCAACACACCWGATTTACATGAACGAGTGATTGACAGGTGTCTGTTAAACTTGATGACATTATGAAGAGGTGATTAAATCACCTGAACCAGGTGTGTTGAAGCAGGGAAACAGCTGAAACACGCAGGGTTGAACAGAGCTTGAAGGGACAGTTCTGTTAAACTGATGTTTGTTCAGTTTCACACTCAGGCGTCAAACTTTAACTGCYGCAGACCAAATGTTAACGGCTCGACACAAAGCGTGGGTACGATATGACCGACACCAGTTCTGCCTTAAATCTAAAGCTGTTGAAGTGACCCGGCAGCTGAAACAGCAGCTGAACTGATTTGTTAGAAGCTGCTTCGACTTCCTCTTTGTTTCCTCAGATACTTCCTGTTAAACCAGCAGGGGCCTGTTTTTTTTTTTTTTTTTTTTTTTTTTTTTTTTGTCCTGCAGTCTCAGTTTATGTGAAACCGTCACGTGGTCACACTAAAGTGTCAGCTTTATAGTTTCTGCTCAGATGAACCTCAGCTTTAGTTTTTATTGCCCTCCGTTCCYGTGGATGTTTTTGGTGAATCCTCGTTTGGGTCACGGGGGTTCACCGGTTCTGTTTACTTCTTCTGTGAACTCAGTTAACCTTTGATGCTGATGATTGTTCTGCAGAATCCAAAGAACTGCAGGGAAGGAAACCAAAAAATAAAACTTAAAAATAGAGGCACATCAGAGAACGTGTTTAAATCAAAGACGCTGCAGTACTGAGCCTGAACACCAGAGGGGGCTCTCGCTCCACAGACTCAGACTCTCGGCTGCAACAAACCGTCAGGTAGAGATGGAGCTCCTGACTCCTCCAGACGTGTAAATATTGTTGAAATGTTTTCTAACGTTGAGGCGTCAGATTCAGGATGAATCTGTTCACCTGTCAGTCAAACACCTGCAGATCTTCATGACCTCGTCTCTCTCCCAGCGACGTGTGCACGTTTGTCCAATAAATGGAAAATAAATCAACACGGCTTCTTTTATTGAAAAATTTGTTGCTTTATTTAATTTTTATTTGCTAATTTGATCAGTTCCTGGTTTAAAGTTTCACTTTTTTTCTCCCGATTTGATGATTTTTGATGAAAACGATGAATTTATCTTCAGATTTTAAACGAAATTTTGAATCCGTCTGAGCCATAATTAACTAAATATTTCAGTTTTCTGAGTTTTATTTTAGTTATTTTCCATCCACAAGTCAGAAACACACACAGCAGAAAACAAGATGGAATTAATACAGAAAACAAGATAAATAAACAATCTTTGAAC
>NW_013953037.1:135942-137944 GCF_001266775.1 Austrofundulus limnaeus
TATTAGTATTGTAATCACTGAACTACTGAGTTTAAATATTATTAAAACTATGGTTCAGTACTGAGTATATACAGCAAGGGGCAGTATTGGACCAATACAAGGCTCCATTGACTGGCATTATAAGATTTTAAACATTAATATTTCAAAAAGTATAAGTTGTACTGGCACCAAAAGGCATAGCCATCATTTGGCACAGGGGCTTTACAGATATAAATTACAATGGCAGCTCTAGGACAAAGTATGCAGGAGGAGACGCGTGCCAAAGTGGAGATGACTTGGATGGGAAACGAATCACAATAGTGTGCATTGCATTGGCAGTGCACACTGATTAAGCTGTGGTTCATTTTTCATGTCACCCACAAATTCAGCTCTACTGCTCATCTCACTATGCATGTTCCTTACAAATGTGGCATTGTTTAAAGGAGACATTAACAGGTTTAACAGCGTTATGAGATTTACTGTGAAGAATATCACTGAGTATTTGAGGGAACTTTGCTTTCTTGTTTTTATATTTCTTAAAAATAAAGTTTCTGTTTATGACTGAGGTGGCTGAGGAGTAATCTATAATGGGCGGGGCCACCACTGGCCAGACCCCCTGGCTTCCTCATGACACCTGCTGGATTAAAAAAAACTGAATATTTTGCACCGAAAATATTAAGCTTTCCAAACAAAGGTCAGTGTTTAGATTATTTTTATTTTTGTGATTTAATTTCAGTATAATTCTTGTTCTTTCCTCATCCTGAGCCTTCGCTTCGTCTCAAACTGCAGATAGAAAAGTAAATGTTCTTGTTTGTTTCTGAATTCTGTCTCTTTGGAAGGAAAATAAAAAAATAAATGAAGAACTCAGTGTTTGTTCAGAACTGTAGCTTATGTTTTTGTTTACGTTGAAAGAGACCACCTTACTGTTTACATGCAGATAATTTAACGATTTATCCTAAATCAGGACAGTTTCATAAAACTTCATGTCTGTGTAAACCACATCATTAAAACCAAACATTTACAGTTAAAACAGGCAGAATTATAGTTTTCAGCTCTGTTGTATGAAGTCATCTTTGGCTACGTTCACACTGCAGGTAAATACGACCCAAATCTGATTTTTTAACTAACTAAAAAACTAACTTTAAATTTAACTAACTCTGTAAACCAACAGCAGCTGAATGTGACGACACACGTGTGTCACATCAGTGCTGTGTAGAGTTCACACTGGAGTCTGATGCAGGTCACATTTAATGYGAACGTTCACACCAAAAGATCAGATTTGAGCATTAAGACCTGCAGTGTGAACCTTTGTGTTTCAGCTCACAGGTTTTAGTTTTGTTGAGTTGATGTTTCTGCAGGAAGTGTTTGGCTCCTCCAGCAGCTGTTTTCTCTTCATGTTTACAGAAACACGACGAGCGATTTGAAGATGAAATGTTGTTCAGATAAACTCCATCTGCTCATTAATCAGAGACGAATTTCACGTTTAAGCGTTTCTGCTCTCAAACTGCAGCGTTAGATCTGATTTCTTCTGAACAAAAAACAGTTTTAACATCAAACTGATTCGTTGTGAATCAGAGGCCCTGAGCTTCATGTTGCTGCTGTCATTTAATCATTTTTTATTGTTTTATTTAATGAATCAACTTCCTGACTTCAGGTTTAGTAAAACTGCTTTTTTAATTTCACAGTTAAATATTTTCACATTTGTGATTTATGTCCTTAAAGCTTTATTTTTGCAGATTTTTGTCTTCATTAGTTGGTATTTACAATATTCTGTGGCTAAAAACATGACAAAAAGTCACAAATACATATATATTTTTCCATTTTAAAGTTTACTTCTAACGTTTAAAAAAATAAAATTAAAACAACTACAAGATAACAAAATTAAACATTTGAAAAAGAATTATTTCCACTCTTCAAAACTTATTAAAAACAATAAATTCTTCTTTTTTATTCTAAAATAAATGATATAAAGATTGCAATAAGACAAAAACAATAATCTGTTTACCTTCCTTCTAATATATAT
>NW_013953037.1:139074-140522 GCF_001266775.1 Austrofundulus limnaeus
GGGGGGGGCACACCGTAAAAATCAGCTGGTGGGTGGAAGTGAACATCGCAGGTGCAGATACTTCCTGGGAAATAAAAATCAAATACGTATTCTCCAAATAACACGGGCTTTTACTCTCTGTTGTTTTTGAAAGATTAAAGAATTTAACAAGCTAAAAGCTAACCGCTAACTCTCCTGTTTTCAGCCATGACAGAACAATGCAGGACATCGTCTACAAACTGGTACCGGGACTTCAAGAGGGTGAGAGTCGCCGAACACAACAAACAAACTTTATAACGTTGATCTCGAGGGGAGAGTAGATGTTTTTTTGTTTTTSTTATTGTTATTCTCAGCGGAGATAAAGAAGCAGAGGGAATTCTACCAGAAGTTGGGCATGGAGGTTCCCGGGGACATAAAGGGAGAACTGTGCAACATGAAGACGCATCTAGAGCAACGAAACGGTACAAACACGCACTTCCTGGGTGTATGTCACCTGACCTGATTATAAATCACCTAAATAATTCAAACTAGGATCATTATTATTATTTTGGGTGTGTGTGTGTGTGCTGCACTTTTAGAAAACAGGGAAATTGTTTTCATGAAGCTAAAACAGCTAACGAAATAGTTAGCTTCCTAACCCCAAAACCGCGACTTAAATTATTTAGTTCTGCTGACGATAAAAAGCTACACAGACCTAAAAAGAATCGGTGGAAGCTAAAGCTAAATTACTAATATACAAAATAGTTTGTGTCTCTTTTAGCGGCGAGGATTTAGTAAATAATTTGTTTCAGTAAAGCCAGGAGGCGGAGCTACAGGTCTGCTGACGAGCGGAGCGTGAGAGGAAAAAAAGGTGGTGAGAAATCGCAGCATTTCAACGTTTTTCTGTTAATTTAGTACTTACATTTAAACAGTGGTGGGCAGCACTAATCTAAATATTAGCTGCACTAACCTTAAAGCACTAACAAATATTTAAGTCCCCTAATTCTAAAGCACTAACACACTGAAAAATAAAGCTAATTCTAAAGCACTAAAATAATCCAGTTGAGACATGAAACATTCTTCAGAGTCAACATGAGACAATATTTACTGTGTGCAGAATGTTGTCACTTAGTGCTCTTGGCGGGCCAAATATGAGTCACCCTCAGGCCACATTTGGCCCGTGAGCCTTGAGTTTGACACATGACCTTGTAGATAAGTGACACACATATGAACATAATGTGTGAAAGCTTTCACCCTCAACTGTGAACAATAATGTTGATCAATAACATTTAAAGACCTCAGTGCTTCTAAATATTAGCCCATAAATTTAGCAAGTGCTAATCCACTAATGAGTTTAAAAATGGCAAAAGCCCTAAAGCACTAATCAAGAAATTAGTTCCCCTAGTGCTTTAGTGCTTTATGGGAACTGTGCCCACCACAGCTTTTAAACATTATAAACACTAAATATGAATATTTTATATCCTCAGATT
>NW_013953037.1:142155-143399 GCF_001266775.1 Austrofundulus limnaeus
GAGAAGAACAGACACAGAGGAGGGAAACAGAGACACAGACAGAGGTACAGTAAAAGAAAAAAAGTCAAAAAGCAGGGTTTGTACATTTTATTATCAGCTGAGCTGTGATGAAAAGAAAAATACAGTCAAATACAGTGAAACTGGTGAAAATGTTGAAAATACCGTGATATAAAATTTAGATCATATCGCCCAACTCTAGCCAATACACCCCCTTGTTTCAGCCTCCATCTTCTCTCCAGATCGTGGATCCTCCTCAGACCTGAACCCTCCATCAGGCTCAGAAACACTCTGCAGTTTGGATGAAACGCTCTGATAAGTTTGGTTTCTGTTGAAAAACGTCTGCGTCAGCAGCGTGAACGTGTCGTTCTTCATATCGTAGCGTGTAAAGAATGAACCTCTCAACCTGTAATGAGAACCATTAGAAGCAGAACCATAAAAAAAAACCCAGACTGAACTTCTGGACTGTTCTGAAGCGGCTCGCTGCAGAGCTGTTGGAGTGAACGAGCGTTCAGAGGGCCGTCACGCCGGCAGGCCCTAATCGCTCTCTTAATCCTCCCCCCCTCCTCTGAATTTGGTAATTAAGGCTCAAACAGAAGTGGAATTCCTCTTCGGCTCACTTTCAGCTGAAGCAGAAACAAAAACCATTTCTCCCAAGATTCTGAAACGAATTAAAAACAAAAGAAACTGTTTTAACCATCAGCTGAAACAGAAACATGACGTCTCACCCTGAGCAGGAAACCAAACATGTTCCCGCTCAGGGAGTCAGGAAACTGAAACAACACGACAACGGCACGGTTGGCAGAGATGAAGGTTTTATTTCATTTGATGATGATGAAGTTGGGGGTCGTTAACGAGGAGCAGCATCATTAAAAAAAGGCTAAAAATACCCAGCAGATGGAGAATATCTCAGCGTTTAGGAACATTTTCAACAGCTTCTTTGCTTCACGCTGTGGTTCACGTTAAGATTATTTAATTACAGATTTATTCTGTTTTTAATATCTTTATGCAAAATGTATGATTTTTAAAAAAACAGCTTTTAGTTCGTTTAACATTAAATTCTTCTACTAAACAGGACAGTTGATGCACTTTTATGTGATTTTCTATTTTTAAATAATACTTTTGTGCAAAATTTATGATTTTTTTTAAATTCGTTAACTTTTATCGTGACCCAAGTATTGTGGTTAAAGATGTGATGAAGTTTTCATACATTTGATTCTGTGATTATTTCTGCTTTATTATTAAAG
>NW_013953037.1:145002-148728 GCF_001266775.1 Austrofundulus limnaeus
GTTCTGCTCCGATGATGAAGATGATGAAGATGAGAGCGCAGCAGAGCAACAGCCGATAAGTTCAGCAGACAGAAGCTCCTTGTATGGCAGGCAGATATTACATTTATTTAGCTTCACCACACGTACATTCCAGTTATCTGAAATAGTTTTATGACAGGACTGTTTGCAGCTTAATCCCCTTAAGGTCCTGTCACACTATAAAATTTTAGACAACTTATACCAACTTTTAATATTTTTATGTCTAAATGACTAATTTAACTTGGTTATAACATCCACTTTATTTTGATATTGTTGAAAATTTGAGAAATGTTTTATTTGTTGTTGAAATCTTTTTACAGTATAGATAAAACATTCTTTTATACTTTTGTTATGTTCATTTGCACTACAGCAAACATGCTGGCTTTGATTAGGATTACAGTTTTCTGCAAAATAAATGCTCTAAAAATTATATTATCTTTGCTTTTTATAATTTTCTACAGCGATATATACTGTTACCGTGAAGGGATTCAATTTATACAGTGATATGAATTAGAGGTCATACCGCCCAGCCATGTCAGCTTCTAGTTTTCACATTTTTTTCAGCTGATTTTGGATTTTTAACCCTAAATAAATGGTGTCCAATCCTGGTCCTTAAATGCATTTTATGCATGTTTTAGTTACTGTTTTCTCCTGACAATAAAAAATAAACTTCAGTAAATATAATKTTTCTAACCATAAGAGTTTTAACTCTTGACACGTCGCTCTGTTTATTTTTAAAAGCAAAACGCTGAGTTTTCGAGCACTACTCGACTCACTTCCCCCTAAATTACCAGCTTTTCTGAGCACTTAACCCCGGAGGACTGAAGGACCACGACGAGTCCGCGGAGCTCACTTTCTCTTTCATGACAATGCAAACTCCCACGCTTTAACACACACAGACGGTTTCTCCTCATCACTGTCCCGCCGTGCAGCAGCCTGAAAATGTCACCGCGCTCGCCGTTTGGGATTTTAATGTTGGCGAGACGCCCCCATAAATCACCAAACAGGCAGAGGATGGTTTCCTAAGCCCCGCCCGCCCGGGGAAACAAAAGRACACTTTGTTTGAGATGAGAGAAGGTGAGATGTAATGAGAGCAAACCCCTCGTGAAAAGTAATAAGTGAGGGTAACTCTGAAGACATTCGCCATGGAGACACAAGAATTAGCTTAGTAATCCACCCAGGGATTGGTGACAGCTGGCCCAGATGGAGGACTGAACACACACAGACACACACACACACCAAGTCATCAGGAAGAACACTACATTTCTCTGTTTCCAAAGGTCGCAGAACAGAAAATAGCCGCCACAACAACAACAACTCGTAACACRATCCGTAACAAAGTGTTTACTCGAGCCACGTCTGGCCCGCTCGGGTTTGTTCTGCAGCAGATCTGTCAGCCGGCGAGACGTCTCCCTGYGCACAGAGCAGAACGACAGCCTGACGGCGAACGCTCGGATCCGACGGGACGTGTTCCTGTCGCTGCCGAGATGAAGCGTTTATTAAAACCTGGATCCGGTCCAGCCGCAGGACGGGCCAGACTGTTAACTGTCAGCCGCGCCGTTCTGGGTTTATTAATGAATAAAGTGATCGYCACACTCCGCTGCTTTAAATCAGTAAATTTTTATGACAGTTTGGACCAAAAGAAGAGAACTCCCTACTCGAGTTTTAAACTTTCTTTTGTCTGATTTCTTAGATTTTTAGATACAAACAACGTTCCTCTTGTCTTTTTTTTACTTTTTTTAATTTCTTTTAAGACGACTTCAACAAGCTTCAGCTCTAAATCTGCTGCAGTCTCTGGATTTACATACATTTGATTAAAAAGAGTCAAAAAGCTGACAGATCCCCTCCTTCGTGGATCAATTCTTACATTTTGAACAGAAATAAAACTGAAGTCGTTTGTCGACGCAGACAGAAAAAATACTTTAAAATAACAAAAATTACAGTTCTCTTTTTACATTTATTAGTTACTTTGGTTCTTTAAAGCAGAACAGAAACTACTTTATGTGATAAGTAAGTGAAACTATGTTTCTGTTGTACAAAAACACATTTTCACCAGCCAGCTGCTTACCTATAGTACAGAGGTGCCCAAAGTGGGGCCCGCGGGCCAAAATTGACCCACCAAGCCATTTGATTTGGCCCACCAGCAGTTGTCCTGGTTACTAGATTGTAATTATGTTAAGATTAAATATAAAATACAAGTAACTACAAGAGACATTTAGATAAGATTTAAGTCCATATCTAGATAAGAGCCTATACTCAAATTTTAATTTATGAAAAGTCCCATGAGCCTTTGCTGCCTGAGCATAAGTTGAATTTTCTCCATGTCCATAGGCTGAAAGAAAAAAATGTGGACAACCACCAGCTTTATCATAAAAAATAAAACAACTTTACAAAGAAGAATTTGCATTTCTTATATTCTTGCATTTGGCCCACGGCCCTCAGACTGATTTTAATTTTGGCCCTCTCAGGGAAAAAGTTTTTTTTTTTTTTGCCCTCTCGGAATTTATTTTTTTTTTTGGCCCTCTCAGGGAAAATGTTTGGGCAGCCCTGCTATAGTACTTACAGGGGTATAGAGTATTCCCACATATGTAATAACCAAGTATGTACCAGGTTCTTATTTGGTAGGTACATGGTAAATACCTGATGTATACCAACTATGTATTTGGTATACATCAGGTAAGTACTGTATATGTAATGTTAGGTAAATGGCACTTTATGGGTACTTACCAGGAATTCTGTAAGTTGAGGTACATTTCTGGTATGTACCAATGTAAGTACCAGATACTTAGCTTATAAACAGAGTAACAAGTCACTTCATAATGCAGCCTGTTCTCAGTAGGTACCAGGTACTTATACCCAGTACTTATCCAGTAAGGACCCTGTACCAGGCCATCTCAGGTACAGTGAAGTCCCACAAAGTTACCTTTCACAGTTTAGATTCCATCTTTTGCAGATTTATTTATTTATTTATTTATGGAACCTAATTACTAGTAATTTACTGGTAAGCCTTGTAATTTCACGGAAACCAAAAATACAGTACAGTAAGGAACAATTTGTGTTTTTTTTCAATATCCGCTGGCACTGTAAGAGCGTAACCTCAGTGAACATGTCACCTGTTTAAGAGTACTTACCAAAAAAAGGTGCTGGTGCTTTAAAAAAAAAAACACCTGAAAGTGTTTGAAAAGTGTTTAAAGTGTCTGTCACATCAAATGTTTGCAATAAATGTGAATGCATTTTTGGAGACATAACACTGATAACATATTACAAAACAATTTTTACGTTGCTGAGATGAACAGTTGTTGAGATATTTGGATGTGAAGTAACAGGAAGTGATGTCAAAGGGGAATGTCTGAATGTAAACAGAGCGTTGCTACAATGGCTAACGAGACTTTAGAGGAGAATCTGATGTTTTATTAGATCATTTTGAGTCTCTATCAGAGAGGTGAAGTCAAGAGTTCAGATAATATTTTATTAAATTAAGACCAGGAAGTTCCTTTTTTTTAAGAGTTCCCCTTTGATGTCACTTCCTGTTTCACTTTGGCTGAGCCAAGTTCAAAAGAAAATCTGCCAGTTTGTGACAAAATGGGTAAAATTGTGTGTTTTTATGTTACATTTCTTAAATATAAAGATGTTTTCCTTTGATTTATTTATTTATTTTTATGTGCTTGATATGCATGTCGCAGGAAGTGTGACTTTAAAAGGTTTAAT
>NW_013953037.1:151347-152700 GCF_001266775.1 Austrofundulus limnaeus
TTTTTTTTCTTCAGTTTGTTTAGACATTCACCAAACCCATTTCAACCAGAAACGGGTTTGTTCTCTAATTCCATTTGTTTTCTGGCGAGTCCTTCAGCCTGTTGGAGTGCTTTTAATTTGGCGAGGGTGAATTTATTGTTGTTGTTGGATCGACGCAGTCAGAAACATGAAGCTCCTCTGATTCCTGGGTTTGTATTTTTTTTAGTAGAAGGCTTAACAGAAATAAAAAAAAATAAGTGTGGGAAGACCTGCCCCGATGTGGGTGAAGATCCTGCCCTTTCTGTRAATCCAGCAGCGATGCAGAATCCTCAGAATAACTAATCCCGCCGCCCGAACGCAGCGATGTGAAATGTCAGGGAGAGGAGAGGGAATCCAGAACGACACGGAGGAACGAGGTGACCATGAAGCTGCAGAGCGGGTTTCACTCGAGGCGTGAAGGTGAAGAGGGTGATGGGATAAGATGGAGGTATTCKGTCTTTTAAAGCTTTTAGGGGAAGAAGCAGAGCGGCAGCCACCGTTAAAGGCAGAAAGCACCAGAACATTTTTACTTTGTTAGAACCGGAGACGAGTCGATGAGCTCGTACCGTAGAATCCTCTTAACCACGTCCAGGAGGACACGGGTTAAGATTTGTATATTTTGGATAAAAGCAGGTGATTTTAGAGAAGCCAAGTGTCCACACTTTTAACAAACAGACCTCTGATTGGTCATAAAGGCTCATTTATAGWCGAGAAGTTCCAAACTCGCCGTATTTTGTCCTCGCAGCCCTCGTCTCCACGGTTCTACCTCGTCTTCCTCTCGTGCTGAGCTCATTGTTTGAGAGAAATCCCACATTTATAAAAGCTGACACCGCTCCATGTTTGTTTACATTTGTGAAGGAGCAAGTTGCTCAGTGTCTTCAGAGGCTTTCRTGTCGTTTCCTTCACTGGTTCTTGTTGCAGCGCCCCCCACAGGCGAGGAGGTGAACAGGTTGAACCGCACCAACTGWAAATGTAACAAAAGTTGCAATTTTGGTTTAAAATTAAACCAAGTCTACTATAAGTAAATATCAATACATTGAAATATCGCCCAGTAATTGTTATTAAAGTTTAAGATGTCAACTTTCATGCAAGTGGTTCATTCTTGTGTTGTAGTTTAGCCTTCAGCCACTAGTTGGCAGCAATCAGCCTGACTTTTGTCTGCTTTCCAAAAAGCCGGAGAGTATAACGCTAGCTCAAACCTTAGCATTGTGAGAAAACATTAGCACTAGGGGTGCAACAATACATGTACCTGTATGGAGCCATTCAATACACACTATTTATGGATCAATACACACCATGTATGGATCAATACACACCATGTATGGATCAATACAC
>NW_013953037.1:154239-156293 GCF_001266775.1 Austrofundulus limnaeus
GACTACTCCACCTAGGCTGCATTGTTGAGCACAGATCCACTGAGAAACTTGCTGTTTCAGCAACATTTAATTTAAAAACTGGACTTTTGAGGTTAAATAAATGTTCAGGATTAATTTAAATACATTACTAGTTAAGAAGAGAAGGGAATGGACATTTCTCTTTTTTGTATCAAAAAATATTGAACTGTGAGACTAAAGTATCGATCCAGATTGTGAAGTTTCTGTATCGTTGCAGCCCTACTAAGTACCGAYGGCTGAATCTAAGTAGATTTGACAAACTTACATTATAGAAGACCTATAAAACGTACTGAGATTTTTAAAATTAGAATCTTTGGATAAAAAAGGCAATGTATTATATAATGCTTACAGCATCGCAATATATATCGCGATATATCGTATCGCGATGCGTATCATTTCACCAAATTCTTTTCTATACACAGTTCTCGTGTACAGCTAAAACATAACACTTTGAAAATGATGATGTCATAAACTGCCTTTAGTCTAAAGTACAACCAGATGGATGTGGATGATTTTTCTGTAAACCTCATGTTTACGGAGATGTTTTGTTTTGGAGAAATTGTGTTTTTGTCTGGACAAGGTTTTACTGCAGTTTCAAAGTTTTGAAAATGTCAAATTTTTAGTCAAAACTAAAAAAAAAAAAAGTCTTGTTAGGTAAGAAGTGAAACATCAGCCCAGTTGTCTGTGTTTGACCCCAGGGCAGCAGGAGGGTCATCACGTCCCGTTTTCAACTTTTCAACAAAAGGTTTTTATCTGTAAACAAACAAAATAAAACAGTTCAGAAACGGAGAGCAGCTTTAGTCAGATAGAGGCGAGGTAAACAAGTCGACCTCKGCGTCGCAGCCCCGCCCCCTCCTCTCAGATGTGGGAATCGACAGGCGAAACGTCACGCATGGCCGGCTTCCCAAACACTTCCTGCTGCCTTCTGGACAACCTTTCAGACTGTAACCTTGCTGCGCGAGGCCGTGCCAGAGAAAACTCCCGGAACTAAACAGAATCAGATATTCTGCTCACGCCAGGCGCCGGCGCCGGAGCGTTCAGCTGTAATTCAGCTGCAGCAGCTCTGCAGACRTGTCAGTAATGTACCGTAATGTAATGAAACCGCCTCGCAGGACGCCATCGAGTCCAGCTCACCGGTGAGGTTTTTTTTTATTTTACATCGTGGAACCAGGGTGAGGAAGAGGAAACGCTCGGCTGTTTGCTCTGCCCGAACACGCCGGCACAGACCCGGTGGCGTTAATGCGTTCTGACTCCTGGAACCATCGACTGCCAAAACCACCCGCCGTGTCACCTCCAGGGGAAAACAAGCACGGCCCCGAAACGAGCCGATAAACAACAAATACACAGAGCTGGCTTTGTGAGGGGAAGGAGGACCAGAACAAGATACGATGAAAAATAAATGGTTTCAAATGTCGAGTTAAAATGTTTCAGAYCATTTAAAGACCTTTATTTATCTTTTTGTTGCAGGATTTCAAACAGTTTGAACTTTTAGTTTTGTTACAGATGTGACTTTTTTTTAATTAATAATTCATCAAATTTGTGCTTCCTGTGGAAAACTTACTGAAAACAATACTTTCTAGGCCCACACTTAGTTTGAAGTGTGGGAATAAAATAAATCCCAGGATTTAAAATTTAACAGCATCCTGAATTAATGCATATCGCCCAAATTTTAAAGAGAACGTATCTGCTAAATCCACTGTTTTATCTGTTAAATACATTGTGTTGTGGACCTGGAGTCTCTAGGAGGCAGAAAATTTGAATTTAGTCTCTCCTGGTTCTGCAGAGATATCTTTAGATTCTGTTAGGGTCAAAGTTTTCAGCTCGCTCAGTTTTATCTATTTTCTATGATGTTTTCTGAACTATTACGTCAAATTATCTGTGACGGAATTACCAAATAAACTTTGGACTTAACAACTACAATTTCCTCGTCTTAATTCTCCTCTGGTTCTGGGTCAGACTCTGGTTCTGGGTCAGACTCTGGTTCTGGTTCTGACTCTGGTTCTGACTCTGGTTCTGGGTCAGACTCTGGTTCTGGG
>NW_013953037.1:161686-165332 GCF_001266775.1 Austrofundulus limnaeus
GTACAAATGAAAATAAAGCCTTTTTAAACTTTCGCATGGTAGAACCAGAAGCTGCTTTTCATATTAGTGACAAACAATAACAATAACAGCTTTTTGGCAAAATGCTTAAAAATAAATTACAAAAATAAATTTGACAAAGTGCAAATTAAAATATAGCTGTATCTGCAACTGTATTTGATGTTTTGAACTTTTAAAATATTACATGGTAAAAAAAAAAAAGAAGCTGCACCTAATATTAGTGTAAAACTTTGGCATTTCTTGTTGAGTTACTTTCATTTTTGCTTCTACTTTTCATTTAAAATAAGTTTCCATTCTCGGCAGGTTTCTAAGTTTCTTCTTCATATTAAAAAGTTGTTAAACATCTGAGTGGTGCACTACTGCTACTAGTGGTGAGAAAGTGTATTGCACCTTATTTAAAATCAATGTGGTCCCATGGCCCTCTGCGGCCCAAAGTTAAAAACTGTTGTTCTTTTGAGGCCCTCAAGGTGGCGCTCACGGCCCACAATTCGGCCGCGGCCCATAGGTTAAGAATCTCTGGTTTAAARTACCTCAAAGTAATACTTGACTAAAAGTATTTTACCATGAAATTACTTTGGTAAAAGTTAGTCTTCTGTAAGAATATTACTTGAGTAAAAGTCTTAAAGTATCTGACATGTATTGTACTTTGAGCTTCCAGTAAAATTTACTTGTTTAAATGTTTTGCATTAAGTTTACCAATTTTTACTTGTTTAGCTCTTAAGCGTTAGATTTCAAAAGTTGTTACTGTTTTTTGCTCTTTAGCGTTAGCTTCCACTAATTTTTAGCTGTTTAGCTCTTTAGCATGAGGTTTCACTAAATATTACTTTTCTAACTGTTTAGCATTAGCTTCCACTAATTTTTACTTTTTAGTTATTTAGCATTATTAGGTTCCACTAACCTTTACTTGTATAGCTCTTTAGCGTTAGCTTCCACTAATTTTTATCTGTTTAGATTTTTAGCGTTAGGTTCCACTAAATATTACTTATTTAACTGTTTAGCATTTGTTATATTTATCATGAAACCAAACCAAACTAATTTTTACTTTTTAGCTCTTTAACGTTAGCTTCCACAAATTTTTAGCTGTTTAGCTCTTTAGCTTTAGGTTCCACTAATTTTTACCTGTTTTGGTCTTTAGCATGAGGTTTCACTAAATATTACTTTTCTAACTGTTTAGCATTAGCTTCCACTAATTTTGCTTTTTATTTATTTAGCATTAGGTTCCACAAACCTTTACTTGTATAGCTCTTTAGCATTTGTTATATTTATCATGAAACCAAACCAAACTAATTTTCACTTTTTAGCTCTTTAGCGTTAGCTTCTACTAATTTTTACTTTTTAGCTTTTTGCTGTTGGTTTCCACGATTTGTCTTTTTTTTCTGTTGTTTATTTTTTGTGTGTGTTTTAGCATTATCAAAGCTATTAATTTTGTTAGCGGATGATGAGTTATCATAGCTAACTTTTGATTTGCTAACCCACGCCTGCTAATTAGACTGCATCTTATTTTTTTAATATTTTAATGTTGATTTCTTGACATTGTTTGAAAGAGGAAACCTCAAACCATATTTGGATATTAAGGTTCCAGCTGGTATTAAAATCTTCTTTCCTTGTTAATAAAACTATTTTGAGAGTTTTCTGCTCCAAATCGTGGTCAGAAAGAAGCTGATAAGTTTTCGAACATTTCGGCTKTTGGTACCACGTAGCTTCAGCTGATGCTTTCTTCTGGTTTGTTTTCCAGAAATCTCCRCTCCTGCTTCATTACAGACCCAAGATGGACCTGCTGTAGCTACAAACGGACACGATGGTTGTTTTATTCTGATTCCTTTCTGTCGGCTCGAAGGAGGCGGACTGCGCCGAAACGTAACGTTTATCGAGGTTTTTTTATTTTTAATTTTTAAATTTCTTTTTATTTATGCAAAGACTATCAACCAACACCAAGCAAACATGARACGGTCAACAAAAAGCCAGCAAATCATTATCTAACAGGAGAAAAACTGGCACCTCGCCCTCCCCCTCGCCACAGCACAGAAACTGCAACGCAACAGAAACAACCATTTTTTGTGTCCGCTACATCCTACATATGTGAACAAAAACAGAAAAAAGAAACAAAAAAACTGAGAGAAATCATATATTTATACTTTTGTACAGAAGAGACATGAATTAAGACACTACTGGTGCTCTGTTTACACACAAACAAGATGTCGGGAGTCATCTGAACATGTTTTTGAGCTTCATCCTCCTCCGACGACGACGATGACGACGGGAGACGAGGAATGTCTTTTTATAGAAATAAACCTTTTTTTTCACACTCGACACGTCCAAGGAGCACAGAAAGTTTATGGAAAAGTTCTTTAACAAGCATCAAGTTCAAACTGTTCAATGATTTGTCTCGATTTTTTTTAATTTTTTTATTTCTTTTATTTTGATTTGCTGTCAGATTCCTGATGATTGTGTTAATAGKCTTTTTTGTGTAGTAATTTATGTTCTAAATACCAATATTGTACATAAAATGACATAAGAGAGAGATTGAAGAGAGACTTTAGACTGTTAAAATAAACAGAGTGGATCCCTGAAGTGCTATCTATAACGACGGAGGAGGATTTTTAAAAATAGACTCCATATCAGAATCAGAAATATATTAAAGCATCTTTATGTTGTCTGAGAAAGACACAAAACAGCTCTATCAAAATCCTCCTGGAGGGATCTAAATACCATTAAAGAGGAAGTCCGGTCCGGTCCGGTCCAGAAAGAAAAGGAGGCAACAAAACTTAAAACTGTCCCGAACCTCAAGCTCCGGATCGCTCAGAGCATTTACATTTTTTTATTTTTTATTTCTACTTCAACAACCTTCGCTCTTAAATGAAATGTGACGACATCCTGGTGGCCGACAGGAAGTGAGTTGGACGTCCACAACGTTGGACGCTGGTGGCTGACGTCGGGTTCTTGGTTTCATCTCTTGGTGTTTAAGAGCGTTTCTACGGAAGAGGATTAGAGCCACAGAGGAAAARTTATTTTAATTTCCTGAATTCTGATGAACTTTTCTCTGATTTAAACCTCTGAATTCTAAACTTCATTTCAGAATTTGAAGATTTAAGTCCGAATTCTGACTTTTCTCAAAATTCTGAGGTTCAAATCAGATTTCTGGCATTTTTCACAGAATTGTTAAAGTCTGAGTTTAATCTCAGAATTCAGAAATCTGGGTCAGATTTCTAACTTTTGTCAGAACTCTGAAATGAAATGATGGACTTTTTTTCTCTGAATTCTTAGATTAAAATCAAAATTCAGACTTTTTTTTCAGAATTCTGAGATTAAATTCAAAAGTCTAACATTTTTCTCCAAATTCTAAGATTAAATATAAGATTTTGACTTTTTTTCTCTGAATTCTGAGATTAAATTTTGATTTCAACCTCAGAATTCTGCAATTTATGTCTAAATTTCAACTTTAATTTTAGAATAGGAAAAAAGTTAGAAATTAGGAAAAAAAACATTTCCTCTGTGGCTCATGGCGTCTTCCGTACGGTCCTGATGAAAAAAAAAATCTCATTTAATGATTTCCAGAATGTTTTCATCAGCAGCAGAACAAAACACAACCGTGTGTGTGTGTGTGTGTGTGTGTGTGTGTGTGTGTGTG
>NW_013953037.1:165412-168737 GCF_001266775.1 Austrofundulus limnaeus
GTGTGTGTGTGTGTGTGTGTGTGTGTCCGTCCACCAGTGTTGTAGGGAAACTCAGCCGAGCTCCGACCTGTGATTTAAAATCCTCCTCAGGTCCGAACAAAACCAGCAGAACCAAAACTCCTCCTGTGTTTTTTTTAATCCCCACTGCGAGTCTTAATCCCACAAACATTCAGACGTTTAGTTTTTAGATTTTTTTATGGTAAACAATCCTAAAACAGACAAATGTTTTGGTGTTTGTGGATTTTTATCTGATTTTTGTTTGAGCAAAAAAAAAATCCAGATTTTTTTTCTTATTTTGTCCACATTTAAAACTCTTTAATCTTAACGGTTTAATTGTTGCTCAAATAAAAGATAATTATGGATTTTTTTTTCTTTTTAACGTAAAAAGAAGAGCTCATCTCTTCAGTACTGTGTAAAAACATCTGCAGCTCATTTACTGGATTATATTCTGAATTTTTTTTTTTTTTTGTATTTCAGTTTGAAATCGTTTGAAATGTCATCTCCTGGTTTTCTGCAGAACTTTGTGCTTTTTCATGAATTTTCTTTTCTTGAACATCGTATTTTTCTTTCTTCAGGTGTTAAAGCTGTAAAACATGGTGCTGCTGTAAGAATAACTGCAAACAGTAACAGGTCCGTTCCGTCTGAGCCGAGCGCTTCTGGAATCAGAACCGCCTTTAAAAAACAAAAACAAGTGTTCAAGCTGAAGGTAAAGCCGATTTGTTGCATCTCGTTTTTCTTATAAACAAGTATTTTACTCAACTAAACAAACAAAATTAAGGTATTTTAGTTTAAAGTGGAGCTCAAACCCTCGTTATGTTTCAAGTATTGTTGAAATAATTTGATAAATGTGACGAGTCCTGGTGGAAAACGTGTTTTTGTGACGGTCAGAACTCCTCTCTGGTGCTTTCTGCGGTGCTAAATATTCCCTCCTTTAAAAGAGGTCGAGACATTTTTGGTGTCCTTTCCGGTCAGAACCGCCTCGCTGTGCAAATCACGGTGCTGTTCTCTCATTCGTTGCTCCGACGGAGCCGCTGTGAAAAAAAAAAAACACAAAAGCAGCGAGAAATCGTGAGTTTTGGCACCAATTTCATGTCTCAAATGGAAATCACACTTATCACCGGCTGCTCCGGTTACATCCAGGCTGGTTCCGGTCTCTGCGGGCCGGTTTAAAGTCTCAGACGTGGGTTTTGCTTTTTAATATCAGGGACTTTCTTCAGGCTCCGGTGCAGCAGAACGGATCGATGTTCGGCCTTTTTGTCGAACGTTAAGATATCGGTGCTGATGAGCAGCTGAGCAGAGAGGCTTACAGGAGGCCTGAGCTGATCGTGTTCAGCTGCTTTTAAACTCTCAGATGTCGTTTAAAGAGGTTTGGGACGTATCGAAGTGGGTTTCTGTGTAAAAGTTTAATATCTTTAATCTTAGAGAGCTTCTTCAACTTCAGCTTGCAGAAAGGTTACGGCTATAATTATTTATTTTAATAAAAAATGCTGAAAATTAATCTGCGGTGACATTAAAGGGCCCGTGACATCAAATTTTTGTAATAAACATGAATGCATTTTTAGAAAAAGGACATCGATAAAATATTGCAAAACAAATTTCACGTCACTGAGATGAACAGTTCTTGAGATATTGGCGTGTGAAGAAACAGGAAGTGATGTCAAAGGGGAATGTCGGCGTGTAAACCGACTTACAAAAGCTAACAACAGACTAGAGAAGAATCTGATGTTTCTTTAGATTATTTTGAGTCACTATCAGAGAGATGAAGAGTTGAGTTTAAATATTGTTTCAATAAACAAAGATTAGGAAGTTTCCTTTTGTTAGAGAGTTGCCCTTTGATGTCACTTCCTGTTTCACTTTGAGCCAAGTTCAAAAGAAAATATGCCAGTTATGGGACAAAATGGGTTAAATTGTGTGTATTATTCCAACTTTCTTAAATATAAAGATGTTTTCTTTGACTTTTTGTATTTGAAGAATATGCAGGTCACAGCACTTTAACACAATATTTGAAGACGTAATGAACCGCCRTATGTGGACGTTTATTTCTCTAAACCAGCTCGTTTTGATTTGTGACAAGAATAATATTTAAAACATGTCTATACAAATGATAAAAGCTTTAACAACACGACCGCTTGAAACTTTTAATTTTTATTTAAAACTGTTATTCTTTTCTCTCGCTTCGTCCACCACTACGAGCAGAAAAAAAATCTCCGGTCGGGCCGCAGTGCATTATGGGATATGATGGGCCGAGAAGGATCTGTCGGACCCATTCCTAAAAATCTGGGACAAAAGAAGCGCTCGTTTGTCGATCGCTTCGGAGGAGTATCAGGATTTGAACAGCCTCCGGCACGACGCTGTGAYGTAAGCGGCCGATGAATTCGACCTTCGGAGGACCCGGCCTCTGAATTTAGACGTAGACTTTAAATTTACCGTTTGTTTATAACAACAATGCTCTGTTTATTTTTAAAAAATCACCCCGGGCTCATCTGATTGGCTCCTTGCACCTGACCTTTACCTTTTAAAAATTAGCATAAAATTCTGTTATTAATTTTTGGGGATTGTTGCCGTCGTAGAAACAGATCCAGTCTGCTTTGATCTTAGCGACTAGCCATGAGCTCCTCCGCCCTATCAGAATTAAACCGTGTTTCTCCAATCTGAGGTTGTGTAAGAAGTTATCTACAGCAAGTAAGATATTTATTCACAACAGAAACCCACTTTGAAATGGTCAAACTGAATCCTGTCGACTTTAAATGTTATTTTTTAATGTTTTTACTCATCTGCAATCGGAGCCCACGCTGAGGTTTTCAACAGCCAATCAGATCACAGCTTGTTTCTGCGCTTTAGGAACCAACTTCCTGGTTTATGAGGTCATTGAGCAAACTTTAGAGGACACAGACGTGTCCAGACGTTAGGACAGGTCAAGTTAAAACAACCTTCAGTTCCTGTTTGTTTTCGCTAGAAGTTTTTTCTTCATTTGAAACCAGACGGTTGTTTTATTTTATTATTTTTATTTTTATTTTGCAACGTGCAATATGTTTTTTTTTCTCAGATGGTTCCAGGTTCTTCGTGTCCAACATTTTGTCCTGTTTTGATTTTTGGCAGCCACTTCCTCAGGTCACTAAATGCCTTCTGGTCCCGACCCGGACCAGGACCTCTCAGAACTACACTAACAAGAATCAAACGACTGGATTTTGTTTTGTTTTTGACTCCTGCCTCTGTTTTACGGTGAAAGACGACACTTATTCAGTGTCCTTTTCCTCGCCTCCTTTTGTATCCTTGTTATTTATTGCACATTTATCGAACCGGTTTCCATTAAAGTTTTTAATTC
>NW_013953037.1:175765-177909 GCF_001266775.1 Austrofundulus limnaeus
TCGCTATCGCGTCCCGTGTGTCAGGTTTCACCCTGGCTGCGATGGCGGCCGTTAATCGCTGTAGTTTGTCGCTGCCCGTGTGTCGAGCCCTTAAAAAGGGAGCGGCTTTGACAGTAAACTTGTCTTCGCGCCCCGACTGGAGAAGAGGCAGCAAGAAGCGAGGAAGAAGAGGAGCAAGCAGATCCGAAGGACACCTCATCTGGGWCAAGCTGACAAACTTCTCTCCAGCGATCCAAGGACCGAAGACCAGATTAAAACCAGCCCAGCTCTGAGAAGTCCTTTTCAGGCAGCAATCTGTGGGTTCCCATGGAGGTAATTTCAACACTGCTCCAATCTGTCTCGCCGTCCCCAAGTTAACAGAAAATGCCACACCACCTAATTAGAAAGATAGGTCAGCATATTGGAGATTTTTACTTTTACCACCATCGATTAGTACTGAATATTCTTAATCTGTATAATCAAATGTGGCTTTTCCTGCAAATTCCTATTAAACTGCTTACAGCATCATAAAGACAAATTCATGACTGGGCATTGATTTTTAAAGCTTTTCTGTGATTATATGAGAGTTTTGTTACTTCAGAGCAACAAGGTATTAACAAATTAATGAGTATGGTTACTTTGAAGCCAAAAGGTAATAATATGAGGTCTTAAATCAATAATAAATTCATTTTTAATGGTTATTAGCCTGGGGAGATAGGATAACCCCCCTTAACAGTTCCCTTGAGACCTACTGTACAGGTCACTAAACGTCATCTCGGTCACAGTAAGAAGTGCACATCCTAAGAGGGAGCGGCTGCCAGGAACAGTGGTGACCGACAGCTGGAGGCGTCCTGAGCTACTGCGCTGACCCGGAGGCCGGGGTTCAAGAAGGGAGCGACCACTGGAAGGAAGGTAGCTGGAGGCCGAGCTAAAGGCTCCCGGAGGAGACTCAGCCACACAGGACACCCCCAGGTGGCTGTAAGTCCGGTTCATCGCCTCCAARYCAAGAGGGAGGCATCGTCTCCTCCCCAAGACCCATCAGTGTCCTAGTGGGTAAACTGGGGGAGGAGCCACACAGGAATTCAACAGTTTTTATTATGATTCATTCTAAACCTCAGAATAAACCTGAGATATTTAATTATCTTAAAGCGTCTTTTTACACATCTATAAAACAATTAATTTGGTTTAATGACATGTAGTTTGAATATTATAATCTAAAATAAATGTATTTACCGTCACAACCGGACCTTTAGTTGGAAAAAAAGATGTGATTGTGTGAAAATTCCCGAGCAGCTTGTAGATCTGAACCCTCTTTTATTGGTTCATTTCTTTTTATTTATTTCTTTTCATTTTCTTCCACTTGTGGAGTTTTTCTGGCTTTGGTGATATTGTTGCTGCAGGTTATTACTCCTCCGTGATGCAGGGCAGAGCGAGGAGAAAAGGTCAATAACTCATCTTTTTGATTTTTTTCTAAACCAGAAGAAGAACAGCTTCTAAAAATAGGAGGTTATGAGTTTAAATTTACATTAAACTGAACTGAAGCTTCTGCAGGAAAGTGTGAACTGTAGAGCAGGGGTTTGAGCTTTTCATTAAAAAAAACATTTTATTCATAAAACTACTTAAAAGCTGCAAATAAGACATCGTACCACATTTTAGGGAAAAAAAGGTAATTTTTGAATTTTATGAGAACAGAGGAGATTTTTGTAATTAATCAGGTTAATTAGCAACAGATCAGTRAGAGAAAGACTKGCTGAGGTTTACCCGTTTGAATTTTTTTAGTTTTGCATCTAAAACTAAAGAAATTCTACAGATTATAATCTGATTAACAAATTATTCTGTATTAATCTCTGAGCTCAAAGGTTGAAACATGAGATTAGATGATCTTTGGGCCCTCTGCATTAAAAACAGGTTCATTATCTGTAAACGGTTTACTGCTTAAAGCTCTATCAGGCAAACGAGATGTGAACTTCATCAAACTCTCCGTCTTTTCTGAACCAAAGAATTTAAAACGAATTGAGACAAAAACTGTTAGCCTTTGCGCTAGCGCCGATGCTATCGCCTTACATGTATTAGCTCAGCGCTAGCGCGAAAAACAAGCTATGAGGTCCTCCATCCATATTTTCAGTTGCAGCTGAGTCATTTTTGTGTTCCCCTCTCTGTCATGT